>NC_134788.1:39300606-39460606 GCF_046742065.1 Oratosquilla oratoria
GAGAAATGATGACACTTTTATACTACGACTATCCCTCCGTTATGCTGCCCCTAATCCCTTGTTACTGTCCTGTACTATTTCTCTGAATATTCGTTTCCTTTTTTCGCCTACCTACCCTGTGGTGGGGGCAAAAGAATACTGCCACCAAGTATTTCCACTTGAGTCGTAAAAGGCGACAAAAAAGGTGGGATTAGGAGTCCTACTACCTGTAGCCCCAAGAGGGGACATTCCTGAAAAAGAAAGTCAAGAATGTTACACTGAAGAAAATACTGGCAATGAATACAGAAAAGGTGTGGGTAATGAACTCAGAACTAGGACAGGTCTGAGTTTAAGGAGGCTCTAAATCTGGCGCGTTGGTCGTACTGACACTCCGTGGGATGTTTCTGGTGATCATTCTCTGTAATGTTTTTTTTTTTTTTATGGCCCCTAAATATAAACGACGAGTAAGCCTTCTAGACACTTTAGTAGTAGTCATGCCGATATACAGTAAATCCTCGATACAACGGATGGTATGGGGAACAGGGCTCTGTCGTTATATCCGAAGATCCGTTATAAGCGAGGACCCGTTATATTCGATGGAAATACCGGACAGATCCGTTATATCCCGAAGTTTGTCCGGTATTAGAAATTGCTGTACGACACATGAGGCCCACTGTCCTCATGTTGGCATACTAATTTGTAAACGACATGACTACGCTGAAGGAGAGGCCAATTGGGAGGTAGTGTTGTTTCTCATGGCCAGGTTACGAATCCTCTTGTTTTTGTAGGAAGTTACCAGATTTAACCTATCTCTCTCGTTAATAGGTTTGACATTTCTTTTAACGATGTCCTTGATAGCATATGCATACGTACATTATATATATATATATATATATATATATATATATATATATTGTCACGTATCCAATATCCACTTTCTTTTTCTGTTTTACCCTCTCGTGTTGGTCGTTAGCTGTCTACCAGCACGTAACCTACACCCCCCTCCTTGTCTGTAAGCTGTGTATATCAGTGTCACACCCAGAAAGTCAACATCTGTCAGATCACAGCGGATGTTTCGGTGTCCTGCCCTCAGGTCATAGTAAGCCGCGAGGGTGGCGCCTGTGCGTAAATTGCAAAGTTGTATTCTTGGTTATGTTTCATTTCTTATCTTTTTACTTTTCTCTTTGATGCAACGTGACTAGATTAATTTGATACAACTTGTAACACAGATACCATATGGAAGTACGCTTCGACGTACTCCGATTTCTGTGTTGTATTTAAGTTTAGACGCGTGGTAACGGTTTCCATCACCGGCAGGCTAGACACACGCATTGCGCACTCGAGTTGTCAGTTAATTATCTTGTCTTTATTCTATTTTCTTTGTTGTTATTATTATTTTTTTTGGGGGGGATACGTACATAATATCCTTGTGTATGTGTGTGTGTGTGTAATTTAAGGTTAGTATGCAAGTGGTTAGGCTATAATGCTGTTATTCAAAGTGGGATAGAAAAAACTTACTTTTGTTGTAACCTTCGGCTCCATTGACCTCTCAGATCAATTGCGAGTATTTCAGTGAGGATTCAAACCTCCCTCGGGTCGTCCTCTTCCTCATCTCGTGTAGGGCCAAGGCCTTACCACACTGGGCATCTTTTCCTTCGACTGTTGGGGAAGATCTGCAGCTTTTGGGAGGGAATCGGGATATGCTGGATGAAATTCCAGTTGTAGTGATTCTACGGCGGAAAAAGTGCTGGCGGTGTCGACGAGGAGTCGAAGGCTGGAGGAGAAATAACCCAATGAGATAACTCCATTAGTGTAAAAATAGGTAAAATCTCTCTCTCTCTCTCTCTCTCTATATATATATATATATATATATATATATATATATATATATATATATATATATATATATAGGGTGCAGCATAAGTAACGCCCTTTTCATTTTTTAAAGATGGTTTGATTTTATTTCTATTGACCATTATTGAACCCAATAAGCATTCTATTAATTTTGTTAATATATTAATCTATTAATCTGTGGAATATAGTCATGTTGAAGAAAAAAATAAAGGATAGTTAGAAAGGTTTTAAATTTGTTTCACTTGAACAAAGTGGGTTACTTAGGCCGCATCCTGTACGTATATATATATATATATATATATATATATATATATATATATATATATATATATATATATATAACTAATAATAATAATAATAATAATAATAATAACATACGGTTTATTGGGTATAGCAGCATTACTGCTGAAAATAAACATCCTACCAGATTATAACCTTATAAAACTATAACAGTAAAAATATGTTGTTACAAAAAAAAAAAAAAGCTAAGGAATAGCCGTGTTGTACAACATTGTTATTTCTTGTTGTTAAGTCCACAAATGTCGGTACAGGGCTCTTGTTATACCGGTCGGTACGTGCTCTGATCGGCTTGATGGTATTGTAGTGCCGCACCTGTAGCCGTGGTTGTGGTACCTGTTGAGGTAGCAAGGGTTGGAAATCTGAGTGTGGTGAGAGCGTGCTGATATAGGTGGTGTATTCTTTGCCAAGGATTGTGCGACAGAATCTTTTCTGCACTTTCTCCAGCTGTCGCTGCTGCGTGACTGTGAGTGAGGAGGCCAGGAAGGTGATGCGTACATCAACTTGGGTAAAATGAAGGAAGTGTAGATGGTCTTGAGATCTTCAGCGTGAGCCCCTAATGAACTCAGTCGAAGCAGCATATACGGCTTGTAGGAGGCTGCCCTGACGGTGTTGGCGGTGGTCTCCTTCCAGGTCAACTTGTTGTCGATCGTTATCCCCACCAGATTAGTTGACTGGACCACTTTTAGAGGTTGGCCGTCAATTGTCAGCAGGGGAGGGGGGAGAACGTCATTGGAGGTGTAGAAGTGCATTACCACAGTTTTCATGTGGTTGATGAAGACTGTTGTGCACTGTCCATGTGTATAACTTGTCCAGCGTGTCCTGTGTGTGTGTGTGTGTGTGTGTGTGTGTGTGTGTGTGTGTGTGTGTGTGTGTGTGTGTGTGTGTGTGTGTGTGTGTGTGTGTGTGTGTGTGTTTACCTAGTTGTATTTTACGGGAGAAGAGCTATGCTCGTAGAGACCGCAGTTGTATCTTTCAGCATCCAGTTCTTTCTCAAAGTGTGTGTGTGTGTGTGTGTGTGTGTGTGTGTGTGTGTGTGTGTGTGTGTGTGTGTGTGTGTAAGTGTGTGTGTGTGTAAGGTCACAACATTACCTATAGTTCGGGCCAAGAGCTGGCGATCACGAATCCAACACGTGATCCAAAACCTTGGTTAAACACACACACACACACACACACACACACACACACACACACACACACACACACACACACACACACTGGGAATCAGAGAAACAGAAAGGATCTGAACTACTGTGTATTAGATTAGAATACACGGATTTACGCAAACGTATTTAAAAAAGAAAGATTTGGTCATGAAAATATAAAAAAATCAATTAAGATAAACAAATAATGAAATAAAATAATAAATGTGTAAGGCAATATATATAAATGTAGAGAGGCTTTGGGGCCAGATGGAGTTGGAAATTCATTACTAGGAGGTCAATCTCGGTGAGAATGCGTTACTCTTAAAAATGCAAGTGATGAGATGCATGAATAAATAAATCTGCACACATATTAAAAAAAAAAGTCACTGACAAATTTGCACGACAGTTGTTGACATTTTCGTTACAGCTATGAAAATGTCAACGACATTATTCTTGAATGGCGGCTACGACGGCGTGTTGCCGAAATTATATGGAATAATCTAGTCTTCTTTATTAATACAGTGATATTGAAACCTTATTCATAAATGTTTAATTTGCCAGGGAAGTTAGGTACCTATATCCATAAAATATTTACAGGTTAAAATATGTAATAGAACACCTTGTGACGTCATGTCGCCAATGTTGTGACGTCATGTCGGCAATCATGTGATGTCATGTCGATAATGTGTATCAGTTGTCGTAAATACGGTTGTCATAGAATTATTACTTTAGAAACATTGAACACTCATTCGGGTTCAGTCTTATTATTATTATTACTATTATTATTATTATTATTATTATTATTAATATTATTATTATTATTATTATTATTATTATTATTATTATTATTATTATTATTATTATTATTATTATTATTATTATTATTATTATTATTATTATTATTATTATTATAATTTTACTATGCGTCGTAATGTTTTGAATTATAACTGTCAACATTAGACAACGGTCAAGTACGTTTAAAGTATTATTGAGCATTCTTTTCAGACACAGATGCTCATTTAAATGTAAGAGAAATAAAAATATTGGCGAATCCATAGCGAAGAGTCTTGGTTTAAAGTTTAGTCAAAGACATTTTACGATTTTTTTTTTTTTTGCGGAAAAAATAGGCGAAACTTTTGGTGAAAATATTTGGCGATTTTTTTCTTCACAATTGAGTATCACAAGTCATTGTAACCAACAAGGTAATAGCCGCCGAGCACGAGTCCTGCACGTGATCAAGACTGAATGAAAGCACACACACACACACACACACACACACACACACACACACACACACACACACACACACACACACACACACACACACACACACATACAGTATACAATATATACACGGCTCGATGGCGCAGTGGTAGCGATCTCGGCCGTCACTAGGGCGGTCCGAGTTCAAATCCCGCCCAGGGCTGAAATAATTACAGTATCGCTGCGCTGCGAGTCGTTACTCCAACTCTTATGGGCGGGGAGTTCGGGTTCTGTGTGTGTGTGTGTGTGTGTCAGGTCACAGCATTAACCACAGATCGGTCATATATGAGCTCTGAGCTCGTGTTTTGTGTGTGTGTGTGTGTGTGTCTGTATGTGTGTGTGCATGTGTGTGTGTGTGTGTGTGTGTGTGTGTGTGTGTGTGTGTGTGTGTGTGTGTGTGTGTGTGTGTGTGTGTGTGTGTGTGTGTGTGTGTGTGTGTTTACCTAGTTGTATTTTACGGGAGAAGAGCTATGCTCGTAGAGACCGCAGTTGTATCTTTCAGCATCCAGTTCTTTCTCAAAGTGGGTGTGTGTGTGTGTGTGTGTGTGTGTGTGTGTGTGTAAGTGTGTGTGTGTGTGTAAGGTCACAACATTACCTATAGTTCGGGCCAAGAGCTGGCGATCACGAATCCAACACGTGATCCAAAACCTTGGTTAAACACCCACACACACACACACCCACACACACACACACACACACACACACACACACACACACACACACACACACACACACACACACACACACACACACACACACACACACACACACACACACACACACACACACACACACACACACTGGGAATCAGAGAAACAGAAAGGATCTGAACTACTGTGTATTAGATTAGAATACACGGATTTACGCAAACGTATTTAAAAAAGAAAGATTTGGTCATGAAAATATAAAAAATCAATTAAGATAAACAAATAATGAAATAAAATGATAAATGTGTAAGGTAATATGTATAAATGTAGAGAGGCTTTGGGGCCAGATGGAGTTGAAAATTCATTACTAGGAAGTCAATCTCGCTTAGAATGCGTTACTCTTAAAATGCAAGTGATGAGATACATGAATAAATAAATCTGCACACATATTAAAAAAAAAAAAGTCACTGACAAATTTGCACGACAGTTGTTGACATTTTCGTTACAAGAAACTATGAAAATGTCGACGACATTATTCTTGAATGGCGGCTACGACGGCGTGTTGCCGAAATTATATGGAATAATCTAGTCTTCTTTATTAATACAGTGATATTGAAACCTTATTTATAAATGTTTAATTTGCCAGGGAAGTTAGGTACCTATATCCATAAAATATTTACAAGTTAAATAGAACATAATAGAACACCTTGTGACGTCATGTCGCCAATGTTGTGACGTCATGTCGGCAATCATCTGATGTCATGTCGATAATGTGTATCAGTCGTCGTGAATACAGTTGTCATAAAATTATTACTTTAGAAACGTTGAACACTCATTCGGGTTCAGTCTTATTATTATTATTATTATTATTATTATTATTATTATTATTATTATTATTATTATTATTATTATTATTATTATTATTGTTATTATTATTATTATTATTATTATTATTATTATTATTATTATAATTATTATTATTATTATTATTACTAATAGTATAATTTTACTAGTCGTTGAAATGTTTTGAATTATAACTGTCAACATTAGACAACGGTCAAGTACGTTTAAAGTATTATTGAGCATTCTTTTCAGATACAGATGCTCATTTAAATGTAAGAGAAATAAAAATATTGGCGAAGCCATAGCGAAGAGTCTTGGTTTAAAGTTTAGTCAAAGACATTTTACGATTTTTTTTTTTTTTTCGGAAAAAATAGGCGAAACTTTTGGTGAAAATATTTGGCGATTTTTTTCTTCACAATTGAGTATCACAAGTCATTGTAACCAACAGGGTAATAGCCGCCGAGCACGAGTCCTGCACGTGATCAAGACCGAATGACACACACACACACACACACACACACACACACACACACACACACACACACACACACACACACACACTCGGTGGCGCAGTTGGTAGAACGATGAACTACTAGCATGGTGGTGCGCGTAGTGCTTGGTTCGAATCCTGCCCAGGGCCGAAATTAATTTCGGTACAGCTGCGCTTCGGGTCGTTACTCTGACTCTCGTGGGGGTGTGTGTGTGTGAAAGGTCATAGCATTACCCATAGATCGGACCTACGAGCTCTGAGCTCTCTTCCAGGAGGGAAATAGCTGTCGATCACGAGTCGAACACGTGATCCAAAAGACCAAGTGAATACACACACACACACACACACGGCTCGGTGGCGGATTGGTAAGGCACTGGCCTCACAAGCCGGAGAACCGGGGTTCGATTCCCCGGCCGGGCGGAGATAAGTTGGGTTTGTCTCCTATCACGTGTAGCCCCTGTTCACCTAGCAGTGAGTAGGTACGGGATGTTAGTCAAGGAGTTGTGACCTTGCTGTCCCGGTGTGTGGTGTGTGAGTGGTCTCAGACCTACCCAGAGATCGGCAAATAATGAGCTCTGAGCTCACTGCCGTAGGGTGGTGTCTGGCTGTCTCGAACAGAGGCTGCAGCAGATCCGAGGTGAACACACACACACACACACACACACACACACACACACACACACACACACACATACAGTATACAATATATACACGGCTCGATGGCGCAGTGGTAGCGATCGCGGCCGCCACTACGGCGGTCCGGGTTCAAATCCCGCACAGGGCTGAAATAATTTTAGTATCGCTGCTGTGCGAGTCGCTACTCCAACTCTCTTGGGCGGAGAGTTGGGTGTGAGTGTGTGTGTGTGTGCCTGTAAGGTCACAGCATTATCCATCGATCGGTCATATATGAGCTCTGAGCTCTCTTCCTGGAGGGAAATATCTGTCGATCACGAGTCCAACACGTGATCCAAGACCATGGTGGTGAATCACACATGCTTCGTATTTCAATCTAGGACGGTTGGGGCTGTTATGCTCTTATTGATTATTATCATTATTATTATTATTATTATTATTATTATCATTATTATTATTATTATTATTATTATTATTATTATTATTATTATTATTATTATTATTATTATTATTATTATTATTATTATTATTATTATTATTATTATTATATATTTATTTATCTATTTTTGCTTCTAATTTTCTTTTCTTTTGTCTAAAAAACATCAGGTATTTATCTCGCCCATAATTTGATTGGAGTGTGTGTGTGTGTGTACGTGCGTGATCAATTCACCCGACGGATCATGCCAAATCATTGATTATTCTACATTAAAATATAAACAATAAAATAAACGTAATGTAACTACTAAATACATATTCCTGTTGTGTATCATATTTATAGAATATATGGTAATTATCATTATGAGAAAAAAGAGGTAAAAAAGGCAACGAAATTTAGTTTTAGTTTGAGAAATTGGCAAAGTCTGTAACTCTAATTCCTTTTCCGCCGAGTCGACGTTCGCCAGCTGCTTCCTCGTTCGCATTCGCGTTTTGTTTGTTTACATAATTTATTTATTTATCTACCTTTGTACTTATTCATTTATTACATATTTATCCAATTGATAATTTATTTATTTAACTGATCAATATTTGTTCTTATCTCTCATACACTTACTTTATTTTTAAATCTTACTATCGTATTTGTTTACAATTGGTCGTTTGCTTTCTTTTATCTTCGCCAATTTTGCAATGTGTTTCGTTTGTGTAGTTTTTAAAATTATCATTATGCGTCAGTTTTCTAATTCCAAATGTACATGATATTCTTTATTTATGAATATTACCAATAAAAATCTAGTCCCTGCGTGGTTTATTGACTTCATATTTCATCTAGTCGGTCACCCTACATACCAGTTACGTAGATTAGTAGTAGTTTTTCGCTCAAAATTGAATGCTGATTTTTTTTTTACCTTTCATTATTCCTCTACTCTATTGTTTTATTTCATTTCCCATTGTTTTTCGGTGCAATATTGGCGACCTGAATACCCCTAAGGAATAACAAGGAACGGTAACAAATAATAATGATAATAGTAATTACAGTAACAATAGTAAGAACAACAATAATAACAATAACATCAACAATAATAATAACAACAACAATAATAATAATGATAACAACAACAACAATAGTAATAATAATAATACATACATACATATACCAAGGCTTTTTCCCCCTTACTAGAGAGGTAGCCAAAAAGGAAAAGGCATAAAATCATTCCCACCCATTTCATCCCTGAAAACACTCCACACCCCTCCACCCTCCCTCCCATCTTAGCACCTCCTAGATGACGGGTCATCCCTGCACCCTGTCCACTGCCCTGGGTCAGAAGCAGTGTCGCAAGACACAGCACATCCACAGCAAGGCCGCTTCATTAAATCGGCGACCCCCCCCTCTCCGTCCCCCCATATAAAGGAGAGGACGGGGAGAAATCCCTTCGGGCTGCGTCAAAATTTTGCTCACACACACTACCTCACCCCCCATCCCCCCGTCCATTCCACCTCATGCATCACAACATCTTCCATATACAACCATTCTCCATTCACCCCTGTCTTCTGTCCTCTCCCGTCCTTCCTCAACAGACATTCCCCTCTTCCCCAAAGCCCCCTTCACCCCATCCATCCATCTCATCCTAGGACGTCCCTTCATGTTCACTCCCTCCACATCTGCCTTCCATATCTCCTTTACTAGTCTTTCTTCACTCATTATTTCCATGCGTCCAAACCATCCTAATATTCTTTCATCAACCCTATCTCCCAGCTCCTTTTCCACCCCTGTTCTCCTCCTCACCTCCTCATTTCTCACTCTATCTAGCCTAGTAACCCCCATCATACTTCTCAGACACTTCATCTCAAACACGTTCAAGCTCCTTCTCTCTTCCTCTCTTATGTTCCACGTTTCTGCCCCATACAGTGCTGTTGGCACAATCACTCCTTCATACAGTCTCCTCTTAGCATCCATTCCCAAATTTCTATTCCTCATTACACTTTTTAATCCACCAAGGCATTTACTCGCTTCTCTCAATCTACATTCTACCTCCACCTTTACTCCACCTTTTCCTGCCACATTTGCACCCAAGTATCTAAAACTATCCACATCCTCCAGTTGCTCTCCCTTAATGCTCACTTCCAGCTTACTGCCACTTTCACCCCTTGTACATCTCATCACCTTACTTTTACCCACATTTATCTTCAGCTTTCTTCTATCACACACTCTCCCAAACTCTGTCACCAGCTTCCTCAATCCCTCCTCCGATCCTGCCACAAGCGCAGTGTCGTCCGCAAACAACAGCTGGCTCACCTCCCACTTTTCTCCATTTTCCTTAACCATCTCCAATCCCTGACCCACTACCCTTGCATTCACCTCTCGCACCACCCCGTCCATGTATAAGTTGAACAGCCAGGGTGACATAACGCATCCCTGACGAAGTCCCACCTTTACCTCAAACCACTCACTCTCTCCATTTCTAATCCTGACACAAGCTCTACTACTCTCATAAAAACTCCTGACAGCTCCCAGAAGCTTTCCTCCTATCCCGTATATCCGCATAACCTCCCACAGTGCCTTTCTGTCTACCCTGTCGTAAGCCTTTTCCAGATCCATAAAGGCCCAGAAAACATCCTTCCCCTTACCTATAGCTTTCTCACATATCTGTCTTACCACAAAAATCTGATCTACACAACCTCTACCTGTCCTAAACCCACACTGTTCCTCACCAATTACTCCCTCTGTTCCTCTCCTAATCCTCTCAATCAAGATCCTCCCACAAGCCTTCCCAACTACACTTAACAAGCTAATCCCTCTGAAACTACTACATTCACACTTGTCCCCCTTTCCCTTGTAAAGTGGAACTATTCACGCACTCCTCCAGTCCTCTGGCACTCTACCTTCTCTCCAGCAAACATTAAATAACCTCACCAACCAGTCCACCATCACTATACTTCCTTTTTTAAGACATTCTGCATGGCATCCATCCAGACCAGGTGCCTTACCTGCTTTCATCATCTTAACTGCTGCCTTCACTTCATCCTTCCTTATTTCTCCTCCCTTTTCCTCACTCATCACTCTCATTTTCTTAGCATTTCCCACTGCAGCTATCTTTCCCTCCCTATCCTCCTTCACATTAAGCAACTCCCTAAAATATTCTGCCCATCTTCCCCTTACTGCCTTCTCCTCCATTAACATCTCTCCATCTGCACCTTTTACCTTTTCTTCTCTACTTCATTCGCCTCCTCTTCCTCTCTTAATTTCTTTCCAAAACATCTTTTTATTACTTTCAAAATTTTCTGTCATACTCTTACCCCATTTTACATCTGCTCTCCTCTTTGCCTTCTTTACCTTTTTCTTTACTTCTCTTTTCTTTTCCCTGTACGTCTCATATGACTCCCTCGTCCTACTTTGTAACCAATCTGTGAAAGCTCGCTTCTTCTCTTCTACAACCTTCTTCATTTCCTCATCCCACCATTCACTACCCTTCCTTCTATTTCCTCCTGTCCTTCTTGTTCCGCACACCATCCTTGCACACTTTGTGACTCCCTCCTTGAATCATCCCCATTCCTCCTCCTTACCTACCTCCACTTTATCCTTCACTCCCTCCCACTCCTCCTTCAGCTTCCTCTTGTACTCCTTCTCCTTTTCCTCTTCGTTTAGAGAGTTCACTCTAAGCACCTCCCTACCTTTTGTCCCTTTCCTCTTCCTCCATCTGTCCTCCACTCTCAACTTACCTTCCACCAGAAAATGATCTGATATTCCCCCACCCTCTCCCCTTAGCACATGTACATCCCTAACTCTTCCTATCATAATCCTATTTACCACTACATAGTCCATTAAAGCTCTATCTACCACCTTTCCCTCCACCACCCTCTCCCATGTGTACTTATGCTTGACTTTCTTCCGAAACACTGTATTTGCTATCATCAACTCTCTTTCTAGACACATTTCCACCATCAACTCTCCACTACGATTCTTTCTTGGAACTCAACATTTCCCAACCACTCCATCAATTGGCTCCTTTCCTACCCTAGAATTAAGGTCTCCCAGTACTATTACATTTACACTTCTCCCTAAACCCTCTATGCACTCATTTAGATCTATCCAAAAGGCCTCCCTTTCTTCTACATTCTTCTCACTGCCAGGCCCATATGCACTTACAAAAACCCACATCTCCTTTCCCAGTTTCACCTTCATCCACATTATCCTTGAGGAAACCTCCTTCCACTCCACTACACGTTTACCTATCTCTTCACTTACTAGTATAGCCACCCCTTCCCTCCCTCGCCCTCTCTTCACTCCTGATAACCTCCCACTTACACTCCCAAACTTACAATCGCCCTTCCCTTTCAGCTTAGTTTCACTCAAAGCCAACACATCCATCTTTCTTCTCACAAACATACTACCTATCTCTTCCCTTTTACTCTCATCTGTACCACATCCACGCACATTAAAAGACCCAAACCTTAGGGTGCTGGACCGAGGCCCTCCAGCCCCTCTTATGCCTCTGCCTTTTTTTTCTAGGAATGTGCCCTGTAGGGCTACAAGGAGAGGGATGCCTAGTCCCAATCCCCGTCCCTTTTTTTTTCTCGCCTCTTACGATCCAAGTGGGAATACTTGGTGGCAGTATTCTTTTCCCCCACCACAGGGAATTCCCCCACCATAGAAAAAGAAAATACTCAGAGAAATGGTACAGTATAGCAACAAGGGTTGGGGGACAGCATAACGGAGGGACAGTCGTAGTATAAAATAATAATAATAATAATAATGATAATAATAATAATAATAATAATAATAATAATAATAATAATAATAATAATAATAATAATAATAATGATAATGATAATGATAATAATAATAATAATAATAATGATAATAATAATAACAATAATAACAATAATAATAACAATAACAATAACAACAATAACAACAATAATAACTAATAATAACAATAATAATAATAATAATAATAACAACGATGATAATAATAACAATAATAATATAAAATAATAATGATAGTGAAAACAATAAAAATATAATAATAATAATAATAATAATAATAATAATAATAATAATAATAATAATAATAATAATAATATAACAATGGAAACGTCCAGTGAATATATACAAGGTATTAATCACACATTTGACTGATGGAAAGACAGGCACTGGAATCGATGAGCGAAGTCGCTCTTCTATGTACCGTAATAAGGTAAATACGAGCATTGACGTATGTTTTTTTTTCTTGTAGGAAAAATTATGTCCCGTTTTCTTATAATAATCATTATTGTTATCATTATCATTATATTATTATTATTATTATCCTCATTGTTATTATTATTATTATTGTTACTATTATTGTTATTACTATTATCATTATTATTATTATTATTATTATTATTATTATCATTATTATTATTATCATTATTATTATTATTATTACTATTATTATTATTAGTATTACTATACTTCAAATCTCAAGTTACGTCAAATGGATGTGAACAGTGGTAAGTGACCCATTAGTAAAGAAATCTTTGTTGTTCTACGCCACCTAAAACATGTTCAGACATTGCCAAGCACTTTTTAATACCGATAGAAAATGTAAGCCTACAACATTTCCAAATTTGAATCCAATCAATCGAATATCAAACGATATATATATATATATATATATATATATCTATATATATATATATATATATATATATATATATATATATATGAAATTTTGCTCTGGTCAGGACATCTGTATGCCAATCCTATCGAAAACAGTTTTAATTTTCTATAGCAAATACTTTCGCTGACATTTAAAACCAATATGACGCTATTTTCGACAGTTCAAATTAGTACTTTTGATTGACGTTTAAAGTCATTGACAAGATTAATAATAATAATAATAAAAGAATCAAGGTTTAATTTGTTTGACAGGATTAATGAAGTTTGAGTCGCGCGATTGAAGCTTCGGTACGATTCGACGAGGCGTTGTTTATATTGCACCTTCCATACTCCCACTCACACACCACCCACAAAAGTAATGTTTACATTCTCACACAGGCAGTCATGTCAGCAATCAATAGAGAACATATATGTGATGTTTCATATTACTCTATTTATAAATGTATATATTAAATCTATCTTTTATGACTGAATATATGATTTGGGAAAGGTAGAATATAAACGTGACAATAAACGACTACAATAGTATAATGTTTGTGTTCGTACTTTAGGTGTGACGTCACATTCGCAGAGGCGGCAGCAATAAAGAAATACATATATTAAATTACACTTGAATTTCAACAATAATTTAGAATTGACAGTTATCTAGTTGTATTTTATGCTAGTAAAATGTAAACATAACATATATTTTAATACTTAAGTAACTATTTCAATATTTATGTAACCTGTGCTTGTCTGATTCAAACATAAGGCTACCATTTTTCCAAAGACCAATACGTCCAGTATATCAAATATGAATAGAGTTACCTTTATTTTGTTCATCGTATCAAACCGATATTCCTGTCTCGTCTATGACTGCAGATTCTCCTTAAGATGTTTGACAATTCGAGAATAACAGTTGCCAATACAAAATATGTATCTTGGTGCTGATATATTTTGGTTATTTAAACGCCCATTGCCAGCGATTAGTTACGGGGTTGCTATATATTTGTGGATTTTATTAATGTTGACGAAGAATTAGCTTTAGCTTAATAATATCATAGTTGAAATAAGGCTAGTTTGAATTAAGAAAAATAAATATGGCGACTACATGTACGACTAGAATTTTTTTGACGACTTTGTAGCATATCTACTTTTCAAAATGGCCTGCTTGGGTATTCTTGAGAGGGTTTTTATGTAGAATCCTTGAAAAAAAAAGAAGAAGAAATAGGTGGGAAGATTAGATATCTAGATGATAACGAAAATATTGGAGAATTGTTGTAGATGACGACAAGTTCGTAGAATGTGCATGGAGACGAAGGTGAGGAGGAGAAGCATCGAGTAAGTCGCCATAGGCAAGGCACGTAATAGTCATTAAACATGCACACTACATAACACGCACATGTGCATGCGTGTGTACGCGTTCAGACAACACGTACACAGATCGAAGACCGACTCAGGGCACTGGAAGTTTTACAGTGTACGCCGTTACTGTCTCCTCTGTGTTAACCATAAGCCAGTAGCGTCATAGGAAGTGTGCTGGTCTCGTATTTGCTTAGTCCTGGATTCGAATCCCGCACTGCTCTTGTAGCAATTACTAACACCTGCCCCCTCAACACTCCCTACAGCTCATCATAGTACAAAGATGAGTTCGAATCCCGCCCAGGGCTGAAATTGTTTCATCATCGCTTTACTACGAGTCGGCAATCCGACTCTGGTGGGCAAGGTGTGTGTGGATGATTCGATTTAACGTCGCGAAGCTCCCCTTATCGGGAGGCTAGGACGCTGCCCCTCCCAGAGGACACTGTAGCCTGGAATATAATGAACTTTGATTAAATTTCGCCCGTGGCAGGGTTCGAACCACCATCCCACCGACCTTCGCCACAAGTAAACACCGTATCTCTCCCGGCCACCCAGGTGCTTCCACTTGTCAAACTTTATGAAACTGGACCACTTATTATTATTATCTAGTACCTAACTCTTTATCTATATACTACCAGACTGATACTTTGTAATTATTACTGGCTTTTCAGCCTCTCAAAATATGAGTTGTGCCTTTTACTTTGAGGCACAATTTGTTAGAACCCATATCGTAACAAATATAGTTAGAGGGCAGGGTAGATGGGTGAGAGTGAGGGAGGGGGGAATTGGGGGTTTAGTGGAAGGAAGTAAGAGCTAAGATAGATGTGGGGCAAATCCACTTACTCGGTTACTTGTGTTCACTACTACTACTACAGGATATGATAGGTAAGGTGGGGGGGAGGGGTGAGGGGTGTGTGTGTGTGGAAGTAAGTAGGAAATGGAAGGAAGTTGGAGTTTTTAATAGGTGTGGGGCAGACCCACTTGCTATTTTAATTATAAATATATATATATATTTTTGTCTGAATGTTGGTGATGCCGTATGGAAGCATCTGCTACTTGTGATGGTCGGTTGGATATTGGTCCATCTCTTTTTAGTTCGTTCTTCTTCTCTTCTTTCTTGAGTTGTTGTTGTTGTTGTTTGATTTTATTGTTAATGTTATTGTTGTTGGTTTGTTGTTAGTTATTATGATTTTTTTTTAACGTATACGACTATTCTTACCTACTTTTTTAGGTTTGAATTATATGGGGTTATCGAAATTTACCTGGTTTTATATTATCAAAAATATATATCAAGAAATATTAATTTATCCATAACATGTATATAAATAAATAAATTTGTATTCAATTTGATACTTTTTATATTATTCAATCAATGAAATATATTTTTGATTATTTATCTAAATAAATTTTATAATAAGGAGTAGATAAATACATTAAATTATATTTTTTCTTTATGTACAAAAAAGAGGGAGTGACTTTAACTAATTATCATTATTATTATTGGTTATATTACCATTACTATTATTATCATTAATACCAATATCTCAAAATGGACTTGGTGTTAATGAGTCCTGATCTTAAATCCAGGAAACTACATTTGAAACTACATTTGCTCGGGCGGTTACATACAAAAATGCCGAGGTATTAACTTTATAATACGTGCCGATACACATCCTTGACTATGCGGTATATTATTGATCTCCGTCCTATGGACTGGGTATAATTTCACTAGAGTAAGTGGGAAGAAATGTCAAAATAATACGAGGGCTTATAAATTTACCATACAAAGACAAGTTTATGCACCTTAACTTGCACTCTCTGGGAAGACGAAGGGTGCAGGGTGATCTGATAGAAGTATTCAAATGGGTCAAGGGCTTGAACAAGGGTGATTTAGGCAAGGTCATCATGATCAGACTCGTGGAAATTGATGTTATGTTGGATAAATTAAGGTTTAAGAGGGACATAGGCACCACAATCGGAATACGTGTAACAGTGTACTAAGCACTGAAACAATGGTTTGTTTAAAGAGAAAATTAGATAACTTAATGCAAATATGAGAATTAATGTACCAATTATGATGTCCGATTATCATTCCGACAACGTCCTCTTTGTCGCTATCACATTTTTATTGTGATTAAATGTTATATATTTTTCGTTATATTGATAAATTTAATTTATTGCCTAACAGGTTTCCTTTTGTAATTTCGAAAGTACTCATGCCCTGAAAGATGAGCGGATATTTGCCAAATTTGGCACGGAGACCAGAATAATGCGTAAACAAACGAAATTCGGCTTGACCCTTACTCAGAAATATCTCTTCTCCATATTTGACATCCAAGCAGACAACTGGTCTCACCGCCCAAATTTGGCCCTGAAGTCCACATGCATCTTAGAGAATAATGCGCAGACATAAACCACCTTGGCGTGAGCTTCCTACGGAACCAGGAAACTGAACGACACCGTGTACTAATCTTAGTACCATAACAGCCCCAATAGTGTCAATCAACCAAAACAAAATGTAATATTCAATCACGAATATAGAGTAGATACTGTCATTCAACATTTGGCAACTGTATGAGTCAGGTCTTGGGGTATCGTCTGCATACTCAGTGTAGGGAATTCGGTGTGTCAGTTGATGTGTATTGGCTCGTCCTGCAGGTCAGGCGGCATTGTCAACGGAATTTTACCACTCAAGACCACTGCGTACGTAAACAGTCTCGGATCCCCTCAAATTCACGTCCTCGTCAATATTTTCTTACGTGCATAAATCATACAGGAACTATGCTCGTCGCCAGATTATCATTATGTGTTTGGGCAATCGATTAAAAACTGCCTTGGTAAAAGTATTTTTTCATTTGAAAAATGCCAAGAGGTCAGAGTTTTATAATCTGAAAGGAATTTGAGTCAGGGTATGTAAATTCAAAAGTAATACGTGAGAACTTGTTTCAGCAAACATAGGTCTGTTCCATTAGTGTATTTTATTTATTTTTTGTCAGGCAGGACATAGAAATAATAAGGAGAGTATATATATTTGGTATTATTCCAGTGTTGTGCAAACACATTTCTCACTTCCATTTTTACATTTTTTACATATGGAGTAGTTAGGTTAGGATAGGATATATTAAACAATGTAAACTTCATGCTGGATATCCATGGTTGTGTGATTCTGAAATTTCACCTCATTTTTATGTGACAATTTCCACAAATTGATGTCCTGAGGAATACAAAGGCCAAATAATATTTAATTGTGATAGGTTGCTTAAAGTAAGCTATAGGTTGTTCTATTTAGCGGTTGAATTTCCAAAATCCTTCTTGTACTGATAGCAGATGCTGCCCTAACTGAGATTCTGTGTTGGATGAATTAGAAAAAAAGAAATATATATTGTTTTACATTTCTAGTGAATGTGTCTCCAGAAATTGCCATGGTAACATAGAAATTACCATGGTAACATGAGGACAGTTGTCTGTAGTTCTGAGTGGGATTAACTAATCAGACTGCCTTCTGCCCCACCCAGACATTTCAAGAAAGAGAGGCTATTATTCAGCCACACTAGGACCTGACAGCTACTTGTAATAATCATTTGACAGTTTAAAAACGACACCAACACGGAACAGGCCTGGCCACAGAAACAACTTGTCCCAGATGTACTCACCATATAGGCAAACATCTCTACTGATGTTGCCTTACTCTGCAACCAGACAGTAACTGGGTATTCCTTCCTTGCAGCTGCTGCTGCTGCTGGTTACCTGGGAGCTGAGGTTCTGCTGCAAGAGAAAACTGGGGCAATGGTTTGACCGATAGATGATAGATATGTAAATTATTGTGAGTTTCCTATTTCCTTTTCTGTTGAATGTTTCATTCAAGATTTTACATTGACTCAAGGATGCAAACATTATTACTTTTACATTTCTCATATGTCTTGAGTTGGTTTTCCCTCAATTCTTACCTTTCTGTGCTTTTAGCTCCTTTTATATCGTGTGCTAGGTGCTAAAGGGGTTGCTTTGATGATACTTTAGGTTTCCTGCTAGGAATATCTAGAACATTTGGATTCTAGAAAGTAATATTTGCCCACCAATAGTTGGATGTTGCTGTTCTACTATAAATAATTAATTCACTCATCTCTTTTTTTTTGGACAGGGTTAGGATAACTCTGATTTTGTTGGAAGAGGTACCCTGAACTAGGCACATGATGGCTCAGACTGAAGAGCATCCTGTGCCTGGTTTTCCTGTTCTCTCTGAAAAGAATAATCTCAAGTTCCACGTGGTGACCTTTAAAGAGAAACCATTCCAGTGTGAATTGTGTGTCCGTACTTTTTCACAAAAGAGTGAGCTCAGAAGGCATGCGAGGACCCACACAGGAGAGAGACCCTTTGAGTGCACGGTTTGTCACGCTGCTTTCTCACAAAAAGGTAATCTCAAATCGCACATGATGACCCACACAGGAGAGAAGCCTTTCCATTGTAACCTGTGTGGTGCATCTTTCTCGCTAAACAGTAGTCTGAAAAAACACATTGCGACGCATACAGGCGTGAGACCTTTTCAGTGTGACACGTGTGATGCAGCTTTCTCACGATTGTCTACGCTCAAAGACCATGCCAGGACCCACACAGGAGAGAAGCCTTTCCAGTGTGATATATGTGATACAACTTTCTCACACAAGACTTCCTTGAATACCCACATGAAAGGGCACAGAGGAGAGAAGCCATTCCAATGTCATATTTGTACTGCTGCTTTTGCACAAAAGCGTGGTCTTGAAAGACATGCACTGGCCCACACAGGAGAGAAACCTTTCCTGTGTAATGTGTGTTTCACTTCTTTCTCAAGAGAATGTATTCTTAGAAAGCATAAGAGGATTCACACAGGTGAGAAGCCGTACCAGTGTAACCAGTGTGATGCATCATTTTCTGAAAAATACAATCTCAAAAGTCACATGAGAGCGCACACAGGCGAGAAACCTTTCCAGTGTGATATATGTGTTGCTGCATTCACACGAAATAGTACTCTCAGAAAACACATGATTCTTCATACAGGAAATAAAACCACAAGTGTTTGAACACTGCACGGGACTCATTCTTTTATCTTTTATCTTGTGCTGTACTGTGATCCTATAGAACCATAACTTTAAATGTGTTAATCAGAAAAACATAATGACAATTCTGGAACAAGATTGTGATAACTTTAATGGTGCTCCTGAATAAAGAACTTAAAGCTAATACTTTCTCCTATCAATATTTGTCAGTCTTTGCCCAAGGGTGAATCATAGATTTAAACATTACACATCAGTAGTTGAATATGCATGTTCTTGACAAATTGAAATAGTTTACTATGTCTTAGTTTATCAAAAGTTTACATGTGTTTACATATGTACAAAACACTCGGTTATGTGGAGTCCTCAAGGAAAAGGTGCCAGGTAGTTGCAGCCTTACCTCCTGCAGTGGCAGTATTAGTATGTGGTATAAATTTACTACCTTTATTAGTATTTGGTACAAATTTGCTATTTACCATATACCACTACTACTGCTATGTTTGGTAATGTAGGATTGTATCATGCATGCAGCTGGGCTGTGGGGCTTGGAGTCTAAAATGGTAAGACTCATTGTGTTAAGAAGATTGGCTATTTGAATACAAGATAAAAGCCCATTAATCTGAAGCCAATTTGTTTGCATTAATGGTAAATAAAGACATAATATATCATGGGTTGTTTCAGTACTCACCAATGATGTATGAAAATATAAAAAATAAACAAGATTATCAATACTTACAATAGAAATTCTTCACCGAGTGTGTGTTACTGTGCAGAATTTGTCAAACCTATGGTATAGCAGCAAAAGAGCATCTTCAAACTATTCCTATGGTAGAGAATCCATTACAAAAGTATTAAGATGTATCAGCAGGATTGTGGGAGAGATAATATGGACTGCTGCAGAAGATTAAGGTATCTTTTCACTATATGGATGAAGAGATGATGAAAAAACTCATTGAAACCTTGATCTGTCCAAGACTGGAATATGTATTAGTGGCATGGTCCCAATTCAAGAATGAAGGATATAAGCAAGATTGAATACAGAGGGCAATAACCAAACTGATACCCACCCTGGCAGATAAACTAAATTATCAAAGACTGAAAGAACTGGATTTGCCAAATTTGAAAGATCAAAGAAAAAGAGGTGATATGATTACATTATTCAGGTCACTATAGGGGATTGCATTTACAGAAGATATCGCTTGATTAAATATGGGAAGTCTTTAGGAGGTTATGGGAACAAATTAAGAAAGACCAAATGTCTAAAAGATGTGAAGAAATGTAGTTTTCCATATAGGTGCATATATACTTGGGACAGATTAGAAGATGATATAACCCAAGCTGGAGTAATACATGAATTCAAATCTGAATATGATAATTGGATATCAAGGCTGTAGAATAAATTGCCATGATAAATTGGAGAGTTGGAGATGGGACCCAATGAGTAATGCTCCTTTTCTGTATACTACATTTAAGTAAATACAGTATATCAGTAACTGATGGAAAAGAATTCAAGTATTGCCACAACATGGTTTTGCACTGCACAGTAGTGAAGTTCTTCCTATTTTCTTTGGATCCAGTTACAAGGTCTAGGCCTCTCCATCTTATCTCCTACATAAGAAATGGGAGGTAAGATATAGCTGAGTGAAGGTGTATCATTTGGATACTATCTCTGAGAGGTAAAATATATCTTTTTTTTTTTTTTTCCCTGGAGAGCTGTCCTCCTATGGGGCAGCAGGACTTTGTATACTGAAGTAAGGGGAGGGTATGAGTGGCGGGGATAGTGGAGTAGAGGGGATGGGAGGTTCTTTTAGTTCAGGTGGGGAGAAGGTGAGGGGTTGGGTTGGGGGTTCTAGTGGCATATGAAAGGGTTATGGGAGGTTGCATATGGAGTTCCTATCATGTGGGAGGTTTCTCTTGGTGTGGTCATTCAGGTGAAAATATTAGGGTATGTGTATATCTTTTGATGGACTTTCTTGCACGAGACCCACAGCTCCCAGATAACTGGTTATCACCACCAGTTGGGTCCATAGGTCACTCAGGGAATAAATATTGTGTTGTAGTCTAGGGATTATTAAAATGGGGCATTGTAGGCTAAGGTGTTTGGTGTCTTCTATATGGTGGTTGTATCTAGTGCAGTTTAATTCTGTGGCTAACCCTAGTTTGTGTAGATACTGCCAAAGAGTTGGATGGTGTCCTAATTGCAAGCATGCCAGTGTGGTTCTTGTTTCTGTTCTGAGGGATTTTTCTGTGAAGCTGATGTCTGGTGGTTTGGGGTGGTGACGTGAGTGTGAATGTTTTTTTGTGTGGAGGTATTGTGTGGTACCAGTGGTAGTATGTTTTTTTCAGCTGGTAGTGTCATGTGATATAACAAGATGGATGAGTGAAGTTTAGGGCTATAACATAGAACTTTGTACCTATCATTTTCATAAAATTGTGAGGGAGATTTTTTTTTACTGTATGGAGGTGTCCTATTGAGGTGGTTTTGGTGCATCCTGCTATTATTCTCAAAGCTTTGTTTTGTATAGTTTCTGAAGTATATGTGTTTTGTTGATTGCTGAAAAACACTGTGGAAGCATAGCCAAGGGTAGTTCTTATGATTTGTATGATGACAGTAATTGGAATTTCTCTCAATTGTCCATAGCCTGTGCTAGTGATAGATTTTAGTATGTTGGTTCTCATATGAGTATCAAAAGTGAAATGTCTCAAACATGGGCCCCTTAATTTTGGTCAAATGAGTATCAAAAGAAAGGGGACCATATTTGAGGCACCTTTTATCTTCTCTGCTCCACGTGGAGTAAGTACAGCAGATTCTGAAGGGGGATACTCAGTTGCATAGGCTGCTGCCAGATCATAGTGCCCCTTGTCCCATTACCACTGGATTTACATCACTTATGTGGGTTATGATGACTCAGGGCTTCCAAAGATCAACTTTTCATGCCATCACCGTCATACACCATTGCCAGAGGACTTTTGAGTGTTAAGAATGAAGTTTTTGTTATAAACTGGGAAAGGGGCTAATTAAAGATTGAATATATTGTCAGTTTGAGTCACTTTCCTCCCAGATGGGACTGGGTTCTAAGAAATGCGACTTTAAGGTCGTGGGGCAGGATTTGGTTTTCCTCTTCCAGTTGTCCTGACTCTTGAGTCTCACCCCAAGAACCTGCTATCCTCTAAGTAGGGAGATGAGGTGAAGAGAGTTGCAGGATCTCAAAACAGGATTCATGACAAGTGCAGGGTACCTGGGGAAGTTAACCTTTGCTTTCCTGCACATCAAAAGAGTTAAGCCCATCTTGATTGACCCTTTTGATGTTGTTCATGGCTTATAAACCAAACACTTTTATTCAACTGAAGTAAATTCCCTAAACAAAATACATTATACCATTCCCTCAGTACACCAACACTCTCCAAGGCTTCAAGAAACTACAAGATTAGCTCTTCAGATGCAGCTAATGGGGAGTTTCAAATGGAATTGCATTTTGGAATACACAAATGACTATCAAAGATAACCATAACATGCCAACAAGGGTGTTTTAAGTATTATATAGTATAAGAAATAGATCATTTTCAATCACCAGATAATAAAAACAGATAAAAAAGGAAGAAATAGAAAAAAAGGAAGGTGAACCTAAAACATGCCATTATGATTCATAGTGTGAACATACATCCTCAATCTGACTGGTAATCCTAGAGCAAACAGTATCATACCCATAGCTAGCTTAAGTCAACTTTGCATAATACAGTACATACTTACAGCAGAAAAACATTTAATCCATCTTTCCAATATCTTAGAATACACTTTTAATCCTGTTTGCTCTTTATAAGCTCATACAAAAATACTTTGTACCATCTATCATTGAGTAAAAGGCAAATCTTTTACTTTTTAAAATCTGAATCTAGGTGGTCAACTCATATTTGCTATTTTCATGGGGATGAAAGTCATGATTGGACAGAGTAAAAAATAAACAGCTTAGTGCCAGATTTCTATAAATATAATGAAGAAAAAATACATATATATATATTATTGGTCTAAAAACAAGTCTCCATTGCACTGAAAGCACAGGGTTTCAGCTAGGATTCTGGGTTGAGCTCACTCCAGAACCCTATAACTTAAACCTCCTGCACTCAGAGCTGTGTAGGCTTGTTTTGTAAACCAGATTTACTGTACTGATAACCTGTTTTTTCATATTGACAATCTTACCAAATTTCCAGCCTATTTCTGCAGTTTATCCATAAATAACTGATACTTGAAAGTTGAAATGTTTGTTGTCAGCATGTCATTGTACACTGGTGAACAAATGTTGTTTTGCATCACCAGCAATATCTATTGGTACATCACACTAACAATGAAAAAAGGAAGGGCAGTAGAAGCAGAAGAAAAATATATGGTACTGATGGTATTTTATTCTAAAGAGTATCTTCACATGGAACACACACACATTATGATAATTGTAACAAACATATATATACCAAGGGCCTTTCCCCTTTACAAGGGAGGTAGCCAAAATCAAAGGCATAAATCCACTCCCACCCATTTCATACCCACATACTGTACTCCATTCCCATTCATCACCCCTCCCTTCCTCTTTTCTTGGCTCTTCCTGGATGATGGGTCATTCCTGCATCTCACCCACTGCCCTGGGTCAGAAGCAATGTAGGAAGACACAGCACATCCACAGTAAGGCCCCTTCATTTAATCAGTGACCCCCCCCCCTGTCCCCTCATGCAGAAAAAGAGAAGACGGGGAGAAATTCCTTTGGGCTGCATCAAAATATTATTTATACATACTCCCTTGGCCCCCCATCCCCACTCACTCCCTTCCATGTATCACAGCATCATCCATACACAACTATTCTCCAAAAACCCCTATCTTCTGTCTTCTCCCTTCAACAGACATTCCACTCTTTCCCAATGCCCTTTTTACCCCATCCATCCATCCATCCCATCCTTGGTTGCCACCTCATGTTCACTCCTTTCTCCTCTGCCTTCCACACTTCTTTCACTAAATTTCTTAACCCTTTCTTTCCATGTGTCCAAACCATTGCAATACTCTTTCATCAGCCCTATCACCAACTCCCTTTCCACCCTTGCTCTCCTCCTCACCTCATTTCTCACTCTATCCAGCCTACCATACTTCTCACACATTTCATCTCAAACACATTTAAACTCTTCCTCTCTTATGTTCCATGTTTCTGCCCCATACAGGTGCTGTTGGCACAATCACCCATTCATGCAATCTCTCCTTAGCATCCATTACCAAATGTCTATTTCTTATTGCACTTCTTAACCCCCCAAGGCATTTACTTGCTCTCTCAATCTACATTCTAACTTCAACTTCACTCCTCCCTTTCCTCCCATATTCACTCCTAAGTATCTAAAGCTATCCACTTCCTCCAGTCTCTCTCCCTTTATACTCACTTCCAATTTGCTGCCATCCTCTACCCTTGTACTTCTCATCACCTTACTTTTACCTACATTTATCTTCAACTTCATTCTTTTGCACACCTTCCCAAACTCCGACACTAACTTCCTTAATCCCTCTTCTGATCCTGCTACAAGCACAGTGTCATCAGTAAACAACAACTGGCTTATGTCACATTGCTTTTTGAGTCTTCCAGCCTCATAGAAAGTAGATGCATATACTTGACACTTATGGAATTTTTCTCCTGTGTAAGAATGTTTCCTGAGATCTCTAGGTTAGGAGAAGGCTAAAGTACAAGTACACTTGTGAGGTTATTTTCCTGTGTGGGTGCGGATGTGACTTTTCAAATGACCGGCTTGGGAAAAGACAGCACTACAAACCGTACATTTGTGGGGTTTCACGCCTGTGTGAGTCCGCATGTGGACCTTCAAGTCACCTGTTCGACAAAATGCCGCCCTGCAAATGGTGCAATTGTACGGTCTCTCACCTGTATGTATTCGAACATGGACATTCAGATTACCAATCCGAGAGAAAGCAGCATCACAATATACGCACTTGTGGGGTTTCTCTCCTGTGTGTACCTTGAAATGCCTGCGTAGACTGCCTGCTTCCGAGAAAGCAGCATCACACTGCTCACATCTATGCGGCTTCTCGCCTGTGTGTGTCCTCATGTGGTTGTTCAAGTTGCCTGTACTTGAGAAACCAACACCACAAAGCCTGCACTTGTGTGGTTTCTCACCTAGTGTATGAGTTTGCATGTGGGACTTCAAGGTAGCTGATTGTGAGAAAGTAGACTCACATTGCTCGCATTTGTAGGGCCTCTCGCCTGTGTGCATCCGCATGTGTCTGGTCAAGTTGCTCGTGTCGGAGAAAGCAGCATCACAAAGCCCACATTTGTGCGGTTTCTCACCTGTATGAGTTCGGATGTGCAACTTCAAATGTCCTGACTGCTTGAAAGAAGCGATGCACAAGGAACACTTGTACGGCTTCTCGCCTGTATGAGTACGTATGTGCTCCTTGAGGAACCCAGGACGAGAAAAGGCTGCATGACAGACTGGGCATTTGTGGGGTTTGTCTTGTGTGTGTGCTTTCTTAATGTGGTCTTGGAGATCTCCTTTTCGATAAAAGGCCATATTACATTGAGGACATTGATATTGCATTTCCTCTTCTTTACCACAATGGTCATCCATCACAGCAGTGCTCCCTGAAAGGGTTGAGTTAAAAGACTGATCTCTTTGGGAACTTTTCTGAACACAGACCTTACCATGACACTCAAGCTCATCTATTGTTGCAAATGTCAAATGGCAAATATCACAATTTAATGTTTTTCCCTCTGTGAAAGTCATATTAGCCTTCTCTTGAGTGGGACTGTCCTGCTGGGAAGCAGAATCATCTTTGTAGGTATCAGACTGAAATGGTTCTACTTTGATATGAGCCTTGGGAGGGGCATCTGTCTTGTGGGTCTCCTTTGGAAAGCTCTTATCATCTCTTCTCCACTGATTCAGGTCATCACTCACTAACTTGGATATTGTACCATCCATTTTACCTCTTGTCAGTCTGAAAGGAAGAGATGAAAGTCAAGACATGTAATGGCTTCCATTATACACTAAATGTCTATATCTTACATCTTTATATTCATGACAACCTCACGGCCAAACAGTAGTGTGAGTACAAACACACCTCAACTGTACCAAAAGCTTTGGATAAAGTACCACAATGTTAACTTGTGTGGAAATTAGAGCACAGTGGAGGACTGAGAGGCAAACTACTCAAATAGATGAATTTTTTTTTTGGAAGGGGAGATACATGAGGACAGCAGTAAAGGATAAGATGTCAAGATGGAGAGCAGTGATGGGTGGAGTTCCACAAGATGTCAGTGCTTGCACCAATAATGTTTCTTGTCTATGTCAATGACATGATGGAAGGTACAACAAGTTATGCCAACATGTCTGTAGATGATTCAAAAATCATGAAGAGAAAAAAAAAAACAAAGACTGTAGGTTATTGCAAAAAGACCTAGACACTTTTTTTTCATGAAGCTAAGAATATGAAATTAATTTTAATGAAAAAAAAAAAAATGCAAAGTATTGTAAATGGGTAATAACAGCAAAAGATCATCCTTAAACTATTCCTTGGGAAGTGAATCCATTACAAAAGAAAAATGGGACAAAGATATGGGAGTGTTGATAAAAGACCTCTAACCTGACAGATATCAGCAGGATTATGGGAGAGACGTATGGACTACTGCAAAAGATTAAAGAAGCTTTTCACTATATGGATAAAGAGATCTATCATATACCAAGAACTTTTTCCCCATTATAAGAGAGGTAGCTAAGTCAAAGCGACGTACTCACTGCCACCCATTTCACTTCCCTCCACCGCCTTTCCACTACTCCTATCTTAGCTCCTCATTGAATGATGAGTCATCCCTTCATTCTGCTGACTGCCCTGGGTCAAACACAATGCAGCAGGACACAATATATCCACAGCAAGGCTGCTTCACTTAATTGGCACCCACCCCCTTCCTCTCATGCAAATAAGGAGAACATGGGTAGAAATCCCTTTGGACTGCAGCAGCATCGAAATATCATTCACACATAAGCAACCCCTACCCCCTATCTCCCATCCCTCCCTTGCATAACAGTGTCATCTATACACAGTTATTCTCCACTCATCCCTATCTCCTGCCTTCTCCTTTCCTTGCTCAACAGACATCCCTCTCATGCTCAATAGCCCCTTCACCCCATCCATCCATCTCATCCTCGGTTGTCCCCTCAAGTTCACTCCCTCTACCTCTGCCTACCATACCTCTTTTACTAATCTTTCTTCACTCATTCTTTCCACGTGTCCAAACCATCCCAATAATCTTTCATCAGTCCTATCTGCCATCTCCTTTTCAACTCCTGCTTTACTCCTCACCTTGTTTCTCACTCTATCCAACCTAGTAACCCCTACCATACTTCTCAGATATTTCATCTCAAACATGTTTAAACTTTTCCTCTCTGCCTCTCTTAAATTCCAAGTCTCTGCCCCATACAATGCTGTCAACACAGTCACCTCTTCAAACAATTCCCTCTTTGCATCCATTCTTAAATGTCTATTTTTCATCACACTTTTTAATCCCCCAAGGTATTTACTTGCTTCTCTCAAGCTATAATTTACCTCCACCTCCACTCTTCCCTTTCCTGCCACATGTGACCCCAAATACCTAAACTTATCCACTTCCTCCAGCCTCTCTCCTTTTAGACTTACTTCCAACTCACTGCCATCCTCTACCCTTGTACGTTGCTTTTACCCACACTTAAACTTTTTCCTATTGCATACCTTTCCAACCCGTCAATAACTCCCTTAGTCTCTCCCCTGATCCTACTACATGTACAGTGCCATCAGCAAACAACTGGCTCATCTCCCATTTTTCTCAATTTTCTTTAACAATTTCCAGTCCCCTGTCCATTACCCTCACCTTTACCTCCTGCACCACCCCATCCATGTACACATCAAACAGCTATTGTGACAAGAAACAGCCCTGATGCAATCCCATCTTTACCTCACACCACTTGCTCTCTCCATTTTTCATTCTAACATGGACTGTACTACTCTCATAAAAACTCCTGACTACCCTTAACACCTTTTCCCCAATCCTGTACATCTGTAAAATCTCCCACAGTGCCTTCCTGTCCACCCTGTCATAAGCCTTTTTCAAATCCATAAGGACCCAAAAAACATCCTTACCTTTTCCCAAAGCGGCCCCTAGACGTTCAATATTATTGCGCAATGTGGGTTGCACAATATTTTGGCGCTGGCCCCTACACGGTCAATATTATTGTACAATATTTTGGGTTGTGCAAAAGATTGTGCCGTATGGAGGCAATATTGAAGGTTGTGCAATATATTGCGCAATCGTGAGCGCAGACGTGCAACCACATTGTGCAAACAGTCAGTCCTTGCCAGAACGTCATAACGTGAACATGTTGACTGACGGTGATCTCTGTTGCGTGATCATTGCTATGGCAGCAAGTCATAAGAAAGGAAAGAAAAAAGGCTCGCAGAAGGGCAGAAAATGTTTATTACTTGTTGTTTATCACCATCCGGGTATTTTTTGCGGTACTTTTCTATCAGCACTTCGTACTGCTCCCCCTTTTTCGCACGATTAGTATATTCTTTGCACTTCACATCCCACAAGGCGGGAAGACTACGGTACACCTCAATAAATTCAGCAATGAATTCTTTTTCGGCTTTCTTGTCACTCATGATAACGCGAGGTTGAGGAGAGACACAACCACCTTACACGACCGCTGGAGAGACACTGACAGGATATTGCGCAATATAGCCTACAGACAGCACAATGTTATCCCGTTTGTGCAATATATTTTCAAGTTTTTGAAATTACACAATATATTGCACAACCTTTCAATATTGCCCACACACGATCAATCATATTGCACAAACCAAAATATTGCGCAATAATATTGAACATCTAGGGGCCGCTTAAAGGTTTCTCACACACCTATCTTACCACAAAAGTCTGATCCACGCAACCCCTACCTTTCCTAAACCCACACTGTTCCTCTCCTAATCCTCTCAATCAAAATCCTTCCATAAGCCTTCTCAACTACACTCAACAAACTGATTCCTCTGAAACTACTACACTCACATTTGTCCCCTTTTCACTTGTAAAGTAGAACTATATAGGCACTCCTCCAGTTGTCTGGCACTCTACCCTCCCTAAGACACACACTAAACAACCACACCAGCCAGTCCACTATTACTGTACCTCCCTTCTTCAGACACTCTGTATGACATCCACCTAATCCAGGAACCTTACCTGTTTTCATCATTTTCAGAGCTACTTGCACCTCATCCTTATCCAAGACTGGAAGAAGGATCAGTGGTATGGGCCCCACGCAGAGTGAAGGATATGAGCAGGATTGAAAGAATACAAAAGGCAGCAACCAAACTAGTCCTCATCTAGCAGATAAACTATATGAGGAAAGACTAAAAACACTGGGTCTCCCAACTTTGAAAGAGTGAAGAGAAAGAGGTGATTGCAGTATTCTGACAGAAGAGATCTCTTGATAAAGGATGGGAGGGTTATAAGAGACTATGGGAACACATTAAGAAAGACTACATGTCTAAAGGATGTGAAGAAATACTGTTTTCCATATAGGTGCACAAAGACTTGGAACAGATTAAATATAGTCCAAGCTGGAACAAAACATGAATGCAGATCTAAATATGAAAACCGGAAATCAAGGATATTGAGAAAGTTGGAACTGTACATGAACTTGAGGCTAGGTATGATAAATTGGAGAGTAGGAAAGGGACCCAACAAGCAATGCTCCTTTCCTGCATACAGCCACCCCCAACACACCTCTCAATGGGAGGTGTGTGGGGGTGGCTGTAAACATCCATCTTTTTTATTTCCTGGGAGGAGGAAGATGGTATCAAGTCACTGCACATCAAAAGGATTAAGCCCATCTTGATTGACCCTTTTGATGTTGTTCATGGCTTATAAACCAAACACTTTTATTCAACTGAAGTAAATTCCATAAACAAAATACATTATACCATTCTCTCAGTACACCAACACTCTCAAAGGCTTCAAGAGACTACAAGATTAGCTCTTCAGATGCAGCTAATGAGGAGTTTCAAATGGAATTGCACTTTGGAATACACAGATGACTATCAAAGATAAGCATGATATGCCAACAAGGGTGTTTTAAGCATTATATGGTATGAGAAATAGATTATATTCAATCACCAGATAATAAAAACAGATAAAAAAGGAAGGAATACTGAAAAAAGGAAGGCATTGAGCAAAAGGTGAACCTAAAACATGCTATTTTGAATCATGGTGTGAACATACATCCTTAATCTGATTAGTAATCCTACAGCCAACAGTATCATACTTTTAGCTAACTTGGATCAACTTTGCATAATAAATACTTACAGCAGAAAAACATTTAATCCATTTTTCTGATATCTTGGAATACATTACTATACCTTTAAATCCTGCTTGCACTTTACAGGTACATACAAACATACTTTGTACCATATATCATTGAGTAATAGTCAAATCTTTTACTTTTTTAAATCTGAATTTAGGTGATCAACTCATATTTACTATTTTCAAAGGGGTAAAAGTCATGATTGGATCGAGTAAAAAATAAACAGCTTAGTGCCAGATTCCTATAAATATAATGAATATTTTTTTTTAATATTATTGATCTAAAAACAAGTCTCCATTGCACTGAAAGCACAGGGTTTCAGCTAGGATTCTGGGCTGAGCTCAATCCAGGCTTAAACCTCCTGCACTCAAGAGCTGTGTAGGCTTGTTTTGTAAACCAGATTTACTGTACTGACAACCTGTTTTTTCATATTGACAATCTTACCAAATATACAGCCTATTTCTGCAGATTATCCATAAATAACTAATACAAGAAATGTTTCTTGTCAGCATGTCATTGTACACCGGTAAACAAATGTTGTTTTGCATCACCAGCACAAAATGGTTTGTCTGCATAACAAATCAGCCAGAGTTTGTACTTTTGAATTTGGAGACAATGTTTACACCCTCAACCACACCCCCACCTCAAAGCTCTCCCCTAAATTCTCTGGACCCTATCTATTGTATCATTGAACATGAGTCAAATAACAATGTCAAAGCACTCAGGTTGCATGACCTTACAGAGACTGTATTGTACAAAGATCATATCAAAAGAGTTCCATTTAGATATGACATAGAGACTTCCTTCATAAGCTCATACTACCCCTACAATAGAAGACCATCACCAATCCTTTCCACTGTTTCCTCCTATTCCTCTCCCACATTAAAACCTCTGTAGTTGAGCCAGTTTCATAATATTACATTTAGCCTAGGTAAACAGAAATAAAATATCTACTTCCACTAGTTCTTATAATCAAGTCAATTTTACTTTAATTATTAGTATTTCTTGATACCACCATTGCTCAAACACTATGTTTATCTTTATGTCCAAAATTCTTGTATCATTTCTTATCTTCTTTGAGCATTAACCTCACTGTGGCTAGTGAGTGGTAGCTGAGCCGAGCATCTGTTGCAAGATGACTGAATGAAATCCCTTAGATGTCCAGTGTTCACACACTCACACATTTAAGCTATAGGGTGTCAGAGCACAACCTCTCCAGAAACTCCCACGGAACCCTCCACTGTGTTGGACCTGACCCATAATCAGTTTGACTGAATGCAAAAAGACACCTGCATTCTTCATTGCCAACTGCAAGTTGTCATATGACTGATATCATTATTACTATGTTCACCATTGCTTGTATATGAAAAACTATGAATACTGAGTGTCCATACTCAGTCTGTGTATTGTATATTGTAGTAGTAAATTAAGCAATAGAGAATGCAGGTGTCCTTTTGTGCTCAGCCAAACTGACCATGGGTGAGGTCTGACACAATACAGGGTCCTGCAGGAGTTTCTGGAGAGGTCATGATCTGACATCCTATAGCTAAAATGCGTGCATGTACATGTGTGCACTCTGGACATCTAAGGGATTGAATATATTATTCAATCATCTTGCAACAGAAAGTTTAAATGATTGTTGTCAGCACATTGTTGTACACTAGTAAACAAGTGTTGTTTTGCATCACCAGCACCATCTATTGGTACAACATCACACTATTCATGAAAAGAAGGGCAGTAAAAACGAAAGAAAAATATACGGTACTGATGGTGTTTTATTTTAGAGAGTATCTTCACATGGAACACACACACACAAGATAACAGTGATAAACATACATACATATACCAAGGGCTTTTTCTCCCTTACAAGGGAGGGTGGCAAAATCAAAGGTATAAATCCACTCCCACCCATTTCATCCCCACATACTCCATTCCCATTCACCATCCCTCCCTTCCTCTTTTCTTGGCTCATCCTGGATAATGGGTCATCCCTGAATCTTGCCCAGTGCCCTGGGTCAGAGGCAATACAGCAAGATACAGCACATCCACAGCAAGGCTGCTTCGTTTAATCAGAGACCACACCTCTCCATCCCCTCATGCAGAAAAAGAGAAGGCTGGGGGAATTCCTTCGGATTACATCAAAATATCCTTCACACACACTCCCTCACCCCCCCCCATCACTCCCTTCCATGCATCACAGCATCACCCATAAACAACCATTCTCCAGTAACCCCTATCTTCTCTCTTCCTTCCTCAACATTCTCCTCTTTCCCAATGCCCCTTTTACCCCATCTATCCATTTCATACTTGGTCACCCACTCATGCTCATCACTCCCTCCACTCTCTGCCTTCCACACCTCTTTTATTAATCTTTCTTCACTCATTTAGGCATCACTCAGGTCAGGTCAACCTGGGGTAACTGCTTCAAATGGTGAGATGGAGAGTGGTTATGTTTCAGTGATCAGCGCCAAAGAGGTACAATCTCTATGTAGTAGAATTGTAGCCTTGGAGAAGACTGCTGAGGGCCTTTTAGAGAAGAACTGAGTTCTTTGCTTAACCCCTTCCACATGGTGACGCCTACGTAGGCGTCATGAGGAGCAAGTGGGTATACGAGGATGTTGACGTCGGCGTCTTGATTATATTTATTGTAGTCGTCCCTGCGTGACCCACATACTCTGTAAACTGGCTTCATCATATTTTCTATGGTTATCAAAATTCACGGGTGAAAGAGAACCAGCGATAGAGCAGTGACTTTATTTTTTATAATGCGAGTATTATGACGCAACATCACACGTCTGGCAGCTAATGCTGCCAGACTTGCGATGTGGCCCATATTGAAGGGGTTAAAAGCCCAAAACACAGACAACAAACCATGTTTGGAAACTGGGTGGAAAACAGTGACCAAGAAAACATGGAGAGATAGTAAAATCCCCTCACCAGGCCCACTTGAATGCAGAAACTCTTTTCAAGCTCTTGCAGGTCTACAAGAGGAAACAAAAAAGATGCAAGAGAAGAAGGGTAGGGGAGTCACTAGATCCCTGCCCACAGGTAAGTTTTTGGTTGTAGGGTATAGCCAGGTGAGATATCTAAACAGGGCCTTCTGTGACAAAGATAGGAAGCATAGGACCCAGATGTGTTTCCCCGAGGGGTAGGTGATGTTAGAGACAGGATTGAAGAGTGTATAGCTGGGGAAGGTGAGAAATCCGTTGTTTGCTTGAGTGCAGGAGAATGATATAGGTAAGTTAGGGAGCGAGGAATTATTTGTGTGGTTCTGGGAGGCACTAGATAAGATAGGGATAATGGAAGGGTTCCTATTGTGTGTGGAATCCTTCAGAGGTATAGAGTTGGTGGCATGTGGCATTCCAGGGCTACTGCAATGAATTGCAGGTTGGCAATACATTGTAGGGCCAATGCATGGACATTTGCCAACAACTGGGATTGCTTTTAAGTAAGAAACATCTATAAATAAGGGATGAGGTGCACTTGTCACCCAAAGGATTTCGGCCCCTTGCTGAATCCCTTGAGCGAATAGGTATCCTGCATGCATGTTTTTTTTCAGGTAGATTACGTGGGAGTTGGGGGGGGGGTATCGGAATAGAGTTTAAACAATAGAAACAGCTCAGAGAGGGACTGTGAAAAGAATCACCTAATCAGGTTTACTATACAAACAGCAGAAGTGTAATGAATAAAACTGATTCGCTGTGAGGTAAAGTATGTGTAGAGAGATTTGATATTATAGCTATTACTGAATCCTGAATCAATATGACTTTTATGCATTTCCTCCCGGAAATTGAGATAGGATATAAACTTTTTCACATGGATAGGGTAGGCAGGAGTGGGGGAGTAGCACTTTTTTTGTTAAGAATATAAATTGTATTATCAACAATTTGACTAAGGAAGAGGAAAGTACGGAATCTATTTGGGTGAAGATTATATGCATAAGAAACTTATTACTGGCATCCTATATAGACTTCCTAACCTCAGCATTTATCAGACTGATCCCCTGATTCATGAAATTTGCAGGGCATCCCAGTACAAAAATGTTGTGATCATGAGAGATTTTGATTAAATAAACATTGACTGGGAAATTTTAGTAGACAAAGAAGCACAAAATTCCTTAGATGTGGTGCAGAACAATTTCCTAAAACAAATGATGACTGATCCTACAAGGGGAGAGGATACTCTGGATTTACTTTTAACTAATAATGAGCACCTAATGTGAAACATAAATGTGGTAGTCTAGGCTCTAGCAATCATCAAGAAATAAGATTTAATATTGTATGGGAAGAATTAAATAGTATGAATTATGTTCTAGTACTAGACTTCAGGAGAGCCAATCTTGATAAGATGAGAAAGTACTTAGGACAATTGGTCACTTATGAGACAGACCCAGGGGCCTGTGGTGGGCTAAGATGCACGGTCAGTCTGGGCGTCATTAGCATAGTCAGGTGTTGGGTCACAGAGGGTAATATTAACCCCTTCCATACGGTGCCGCACACGTAGGCGTCATGGACTTAGATCTCGGTGGCAGCAGCCAATGCCAGCCGTACGACATGTCGTAATAATACTCGCATCATAAAATATAGTCACTGCTTATATCGATCGTTCTCTCTTCACCCGTGAATTTTGATAACCATAGAAAATGCGATTACAAAAGAATTAGAAAGAATGTCATTATGGAGGGGCGACTACAATAAATATAATCAAGACGCCGATATGGCAGCCTCGCGAATACACTCGCTCCCCATGACGCCTACGTGTGCGGCACCGTATGGAAGGGGTTAATATGCATACCTTGGGTCTGGTCACTTACAAGTATGAGGTCAACAGCCTGGTCAGCAATCTGGATGAAATATACTGTAACCTAACAGCTTTAATTTTAAATGCACAAAATAAATTTATTCCCTTTAAGTCAATATGGAAGAACAGTAAAACTCTCAAATGGATGATGGACAGGCTGAAAATGAGATCAGAATGAAGACTTAATGCCAGAATAAAAAATGGGGAAACACACCTGAGATTCAAATATAACGATATGGTGTTAGACAAGGTGCCCTACCAGAGACTACTAAATAAAATCAAAGCCCATGGCATAGGAGGAAAAGTGTTTGAATGGATCAGAGCTTGGATTAGTCACAGAAAACAGTGGGTCACCATAAATGGTGTAAAATCCAAATGGAGGAGTGTTTCTGGTGGAGTTCTCCAGGACTCAGTTTTGGGTTCCTTATTATTCATTATGTACATAAACCCATTTGGACAATGGGATTAAAAGTGAAGTTAGTAAGTTTGCGGACAACACTAAAATAAGATGCCTAATTAGGTCAGGGGAAGACACCGATATTCTGCAGGAAGATCTTAACAAATTGTTCACATAGTTGGTGAAATGGCAAATGGACTTAAATATCTCAAAGTGCAGCATGTTAAATGTAGGGCTACACAACCCTGAAAGCAGATACAGCTTAGATAACACATTTTTAGAGAAAAATGAGTGCGAGAGAGACTTGGGAGTTCTAGTGAGTGCTGACCTTACATCCAAGAAACATTGCTTTAGCACCAGGAATAAAGCTAACAGAGCATTAGATTTCATTGCTAGGACAGTTATGAACAGAAAAGCAGAGGTAATTATCAAACTCTGACAATAGTTAGACCCATCCTTGACTCAGTATAGTTTTGGTCTCTGTCCTATAGAATGGACATCAATTCACTAAAATCAGTACAGAGGAGTATGACCAAAATGATACATGGGATCAGAAATTTACCTTACAAGGAGAAGCTTAGGCACCTTAACTTACACTCTCTGGAAAGACACAGAGTGTGGGTGATCTAATGGAGGTGTTCAAGTGGATCAATTGCTTTAACAGGGGTGAAGCAAACAAGGTCATCATATTAAGATAACAGGGCAGGACTTGCATTAATAGACTTAAATTGGACAAGTTTAGATTTAAGAAATAGGCAAGAACTGGTTTATTAATAGGGTGGTCAATGAATGGAATAGAATTAGTAACCATGTAGTGAGCGCTGAAACTATCGGTTGTTTTGAGAAATGGTTAGACAACTTTATGGATAGGGATGACAGGTGGTAATAAACATGGAAGTACCTAATGTAGGCTTCATGGTCTCTTGCAGTCTCATTCATTCTTATGCTCTTGTGTGTCCTAACCATTCCAATTCTCTTTCATCAACCCTTTCTCCCAACTCCCTTTCCACTTTTAAGCTACCAGAAGAGGCTGGATGACCGCATTGTGAACAGCTGCCCAGGATGTAACACTTCACCCCATACCATACAACACATAATGGAAGACTGCATTATACACAATCATGCATGCAAACAACACAACATACACTCTATAAAGGATTTGTGGGAAAACCCAGTTTCGGCTGTGGCATTCCTTGGGGAGACAGGACTGCTCGGACAGACACTCTAGGGAACAACAACAACAACAACTCCCTTTCCATCCCTGTTCTCCTCATTTCTCATTCTATCCAGCCTGGTAACCCCTACCATACTTCTCAGACATTTCATTTCAAAGACATATAAATTTTTCCTCTCTTATGTTTCATGTTTCCATCCCACACAGTGCTGTTGGCACAATCAACCCTTCATACAATCTCCTCTTACCACCTATTACCAAATGACTATTTCTCATTACACTTTTTAATTCCCCAAGGCATTTACTTGCTTCTCTCAATCTACATTCTACCTTCACTCCTCTCTTCCCCGCCACATTCACCTCCAAGTATCTAGAGCTATCCACGTCCTCCAGTCTCTCTCCCTTAACGCTCACTTCCAATTTGTTGACATCCTCTCTCCTTGTACATCTCATCACCTTACTTTTACCCACATTTATCTTCAATTTCCTTCTTTTGCACACCTTCCAAAACTCTGTCACTAACTTCCCTAATTCCTCTGATCCTGCCACAAGCTCAGTGTCATCAGCAAACAACTGGCTTATCTCTTATTTTTTCTCCATTTTCTTTAACCATCTCCAATCCCCAGCACATTACTCTTGCACTTACCTCTCATACCACCCCATCCATGTATAAATTGAACAGCCACTTAACATTGAACAAACACAACATAAATTTGAACAAACACTTAACAAAAAAATTACATCAGAATCCTCAAATTTTTGACATTTCTACATATATTATGGCTGATTACTGGTAATATTTCATTGTTCCCATGGAACACACATGGTATGACAATCACTGGTATAATATACATATTACATTAAAAAAAATACCTGGTACATTACAAAAAATCACATCAGTCCTCATATTGTTGAATTTGATACAAAGATGTTCACAAAGAACACCAAGGTTATGATCTTCGTTCAGCAAAACAGCTGAGAGATGTAATGATACACTATAATATGAGGCTGTATATATGGTACAACAGCTTGTAAAAAAGTAAGGGTGACTACGGGTTAACAGCGAGATTACTGCACCACTGCAGTTCCATTACAGTAGGTCTGAAAAACTAGGGCCAACTTTTACACAATGTGCGTGAAAAATTCCAGATTTTTTGGCCACAAACAATGGGTCAACTATCACTCGAGGATATATGGTAGGTACTGAAACTTATTTTGAGGGGTGGGAAAATGCTGATGCATCATTTCCATAAAGACAATGACGAAGATCCACCAAGTCAACTTCACAAGATGATCTGTGAGTGTGTTTCCATGTGTTTCTTTAAAGCATCTGTACGGGAGAAAGCAGCGGCACAAGCAGTACACTTATGCGGCTTTTCTCCCGTGTGGGTGCGAATATGCTTCTTCAAACTACTCATCTCAAAGAACGAAGCCTTGCACAACCCACAGGGGTAAGGACGTTCACCTGTGTGTGTTCGCATGTGCTTGCTTAGACTACCCATCTCAGCAAAGGCTGCAGGGCATTGTTCACATTGATAGGGGCGCTCCCCAGAATGGGTTTTCATATGTCTCAAAAGGGCGCTTGGGTACGCGAATGCCGAGTCACAAAACTGGCATCGGTGTGGCTTCTCCCCAGTGTGGATCAGCATGTGCTTTTTGAGTCTTCCGGCATCATAGAAAGCAGACCCACACTCTTGACACTTGTGGGGTCGTTCTCCGGTGTGAGTAAGAATATGTCTCCTGAGATCTCCGGGTAAGGAGAAGGCTGAGGTACAGGTTGTGCACTTGTGAGGTCTTTCCCCTGTGTGGGTGCTGATGTGATATTTCAGGTGACCGGCTTGAGAAAAGGCAGCACTACAAAATCCACATTTGTGGGGTTTTTCGCCTGTATGAGTCCGCATGTGGATCTTCAAGTCACCTGTTCGACAAAACGTAGCCTTGCAAATGGTGCACTCGTACGGTCTCTCCCCCGTGTGTATTCGAACGTGGTCATTCAGATTACTAATCCGGGAGAAAGCAGCATCGCAGTATACGCACTTGTGGGGTTTCTCTCCCGTGTGTACCCTCAAATGCCTGCGTAGACTGCCTGCTTCCGAGAAAGCAGCACCACACTGTTCACATTTATACGGCTTCTCACCTGTGTGTGTCCGTATGTGGTTGTTCAACATGCCCGTATGTGAGAAAGCAGCACCACAAAGGCTGCACTTGTGTGGTCTCTCACCTGTATGAGCTTGCATGTGTAACTTCAAGGCACCTGAGTGTGAGAAAGTAGAATCACATTGCTCGCATTTGTACGGCCTCTCACCTGTGTGTTTCCGTATATGGTTTTCCAAGTTATTTGTTCGAGAGAAAGCAGCGCCACAAAAGCTGCACTTGTGCGGTTTCTCGCCGGTATGAGTTCGGATGTGCAACTTCAAATGTCCTGACTGCTTGAAAGAAGCGATGCACAAGGAACACTTGTACGGCTTCTCGCCTGTATGAGTGCGTGTGTGCACCTTGAGGCGCCCAGGCTGGGAAAAGGCTGCGTGACAGAATGTGCATTTGTGGGTTCTGTCTTGTGTGTGTGCTTTCTTAATGTGGTCTTGGAGATCTCCTTTTTGATAAAAGGCCATATTACATTGAGGACACTGATATTGCATTTCCTCTTCTTTACCGCAATGGTCATCCATCATAGCAGTGCTCCCTGAAAGGGTTGAGTTAAAAGACTGATCTCTTTGGGAACTTTTCTGAACACAGACCTTACCATGACACTCAAGCTCATGTATTGTAGCAAATGTCAAATGGCAAATATCACAATTTAATGTTTTCCCCTCTGTGAAAGTCATATCAGTCTTCTCTTGAGTGGGACTGTCATGCTGAGGAGCAGAATCATCTTTGTAGGTATCAGACTGAAATGGTTCTACTTTGATATGAGCCTTGGGAGGGGCATCTGTCTTGTGGGTCTCCTTTGGAAAGCTCTTATCATCTCTTCTCCACTGATTCAGGTCATCACTCACTAACTTGGATATTGTACCATCCATTTTACCTCTTGTCAGTCTGAAAGGAAGAGATGAAAGTCAAGACATGTAATGGCTTCCATTATATACTAAATTTCTATATCTTATATCTTTATATTCATGACAACCTCATTGCCAAACAGTAGTGTGAGTACAAACACACCTCAACTGTACCAAAAGCTTTTGATAAAGTACCATGGTGTTAACTTGTGTGGAAATTGGAGCACAGTGGAGGACTGAGAGGCAAACTACTCAAATAGATGAATTTTTTTTGGAAGGGGAGATATATGAGGACAGCAGTAAAGGACAAGATGTTGAGATGGAGAGCAGTGATGGGTGGAGTTTCACAAGATGTCAGTGCTTGCACCAATAATGTTTCTTGTCTATGTCAGTGGCATGATAGAAGATACAACAAGCTATGGCAACATGTCTGTAGATAAGGCAAAAATCATGAGAAAAGTGAAAAACAAGGACTGTATGCTATTGTAAAAAGATCTAGATTATTTTTGCAGGACACCAAGAATAGGAAATTAATTCTAATACCAAAAAAAAATGCAAAGTAATAGAAATGGGCAATAGTGGCAACAGACCATCCTTAAACAATTCCTTAGAAAGTGAATCCATTACAAAAGAAAAATGGGACAAAGATTTGGGAGTCTTGATAAAAGACCTTTAACCTGACAGATATCAGCAGGATTATGGGAGAGACCTAAAGACTGCTGTAGAAGATGAAAGAGGCTTTTCACTATATGGATGAAGAGATAATGAAAGCTCACTAAAATCCTTATCCCTCCATCACTCGAAGATGGATCAGTGGTACGGTCCCAACACAGAGTGAAGGATATAAGCAAGATCAAGAGAAGACAAAGGGCAGCAACCAAACTAGTCCCCATCTAGCAGATAAACTATATGAGGAAAGACTAAAAACACTGGGTCTCCCAACTTCGAAGAGAAAGAGGTGACATGATTACAGTATTCAGGTCACTAAACGGGATGGATTGCATTGACAGAAGAGATCTCTTGATAAAGGATGGGAGGGTTTTAAGAGACTATGGGAACACATTAAGAAAGACTACTTGTCTAAAGGATATGAAGAAATACAGTTTTCCATATAGGTGCACAAAGACTTGGAACACCTTAGAAGATGATACAGCCCAAGCTGGAACAATACATGAATGCAGATCTAATTATGAACATTGGAAATCAAGGATATTGAGAAAGTTGGAACTGCACATGAATTTGAGGTTAGGTATGATAAATTGGAGAGTAGGAAATGGGACCCAATGAGTGTTGTTCCTTTCCTGTATACTACAATTAGGCAAATATCACCCCCATCCTCTCAATGGGAAGGGGTGAGGGTAGTAGGCATCCATTTTATTTTCCTTCCTGAGAGAAGGAGGGTGGTGTCAAGTCACTGTCAATGGTCCAAGTCATTTTCAACAAAGGAATCAACAAGAACCACTTACAACCTGAAAATGTGTTATCATAGCAATGTCATCTTAGAATGCCCCTATGCTGGTACAGTATTCAGTAAAGCTGTGAGAAAGACATACAGACAGCTAAAGATATTTAAAATACCTTTCCATTATGTGGAAAAGGAGACAATGGATTAAAATCAGTGCCTACTCTGCCTCCCAGATTAGAATATGCAGCAATGGTTTCCTCCCCAAAATGAAGAACAATACCTACTGAGAGATGAAGCATAGGACAGCAACTAAAATTGTCCCCAACCTTGTAGATAAGCCATACAAAGAGACTTGAAACACCAAACCTGCAATTGTTAAAGGAACAAAGACAGAGAAGTGACCTGAATGCAGTTCCCAAGTCTCTGAATGGGGTGGACATAACTGACATAGAAGATCTCTTGGTTTAAGATGGGAGGGCATTAAGAGATCACGAGATCAAATTGAAAAAACAATATATGTCTAAGGGTATGAAGAAATACTTTCTCATATAGATGTGTAATGAAGATAGCTTGCATTGTTGTTTGCAGCGTGCTGCAAAGTTGTTCTGTGTCTCTGTGTGGTGATTATATCTGGGACAATTTGATTCTATGCTACAAGTGTTTAAAAATTGTGTTGGCTGAACACAGTTATGCCACTGTGGGTTTTGCTTGTCATCGAAGGGATTTCTCTGTTAGGCTGCTGTCTGAGGTGGTGTATGAAATTTGTTTCTTGGAAAGCTTGGTTTGCGACGTGAGTGTGTGTGATTTTTTGTATGGGTGTATTGCAAAGGGCTAGTGGTAGGCTGTTGTAGATGCTCAAATAGCATACTAATGGTGTGGCTTTTTGTTGTGTTCAGTTAGTTGTGCTTGTGTTATGTGATGGGTCAGGCCTCTAACATAGAACTGTGTGCCTATTATTTTCATGTACTGTTCTATGGGTAGGACTTTGGTTTCTGAGTGTAGATATTCTATTAGGGTGGTTATAGTGCATCCAGTTATTCAGTTATTTATTTGTTTGTGTGTGTGTGTGTGTGTGTTTACCTAGTTGTATTATACAGGAAGGGAGCTATGCTTGTGGTGACCTGTCTGTATCTTTCAGCATCATTTTTTTTTTTTCTTAAAATCTTGAATAGTGTTTGCACACACTGTTTCTTTGTCTAAATTATTCCAGGTATCCATTACTCTGTGTGGGATGCTATTTTTTTCAGATATCTTCTATAGTTATCCTTTTTGAGTTTCTTTTTGTGTCCTCTTATTTTTCCATTGTCCCATTTTAGTAAATCATCCCTATCTAAGATTTCCATTCCTTTCATGATTCTATAGATAGTCAGCAGATCTCCTCTTTCTCTTCTTTGTTCCAGAGTTGCTAATTCCAATTTGGACAATGTTTGTTCATATGTTAATTTGGAAAGAGTTGGTACCAACTTTGTTGTTGCTCTTTGTATTCTTTCTAATTTCTTTATATTCTTTTTAGTACTGTGTGTGTGTGTGTGTCTATTTACCTAGTTGTATTATATGGGAAGGGGAGCTATGCTTGAGGTGACCCATCTTTGTATCTCGCAATGTCTAGGTTGTTCTTAAATTCTTGTATGGTGTTTGCATACACTATTGTTTCATCCAACTTATTCCAAGTGTCCACCACTCTGTGTGGAAAACTGTTTTTTTTTTCAGATCTCTTCTATAACTATCCTTTTTGAGTTTCTTTTCATGTCCCCCTTGTTTTTCTTCTATCCCACTTTATTAAGTCTTCTCTATCAAGGACTTCCATGCCTTTCATGATTCTGTAAATGGCCAATAAACTGCCTCTTCCTCTTCTTTGTTCCAGGGTTGGTAGTTCCAGTTTAGGCAATCTTTGCTTGTATGTAATTACTATTTGGATTCTTTCCTTATTCTTTTCCTTATATTCTTTTTTGTACTGGGTGTTCATAGTATTGCAGCATACTCTAATCTTGGTCTTATCAGTGTGACTAGTATTTTCTTTACCATTACTTCATTCAAGTAATTAAAGCCCACCTTTATTGATCTTAGTAAATTGTAGGCTTCTCTGATTATTTTGTTTATCTGCTTGTCTGGGGACGTCTTTGGTGATAATCACTCCTAGGTCCTTTTCAGAACCAACTTTCTTTACTTCCTTTGCACTGATTTTATATTGTCCTGATATTCTTTTTTTACTTTTTCCAAATTCCATTATACTACATTTTTTAATGTTGTAGATGACTTCCTACTTTTGACTCCATTCCCAGACCTTGTGTATTTACTTAGCCGTATTTACCTAGTTGTATTATATGGGAAAGGAGCTATGCTCATAGTGACCCATCTTTGTGTCTTTCAGCATCTAGTTTGTTCTTAAATTCTTGTATGTTTTTTGCACACACTGTTGCCTCGTCCAATTTGTTCCAGACATACCACTGTGTGGGAAACTATTCTTTTTCAGATCTCTTCTATAACTATCCTTTTTGAGTTTCTTTTCATGTCCTCTTGTTTTTCTTTTATCCCACTTTAATAATTCTTCTCTGTCAAGGACTTCCAAGATTCTGTAAATGGCCAGTAGATCTCTTCTTTCTCTTCTTTGTTCCAGGGTTGGTAGTTCCAGTTTGGACAATCTTTGTTCATATGTCAATTTTGAAAGTGTTGGTGCCATCTTTGTCATTGCTCTTTGGATTGTTTCTAATTTCTTTTTATATATTTTTTTGTACTGGGTGTCCATAGTGTCACAGCATACTCCAATCTTTGTCTTATCAGTTTGACCAATATTTTCTTTACCATTACCTCATGCAAGTAGTTAAAGGCCATCTATATTGACCTTAGTAAATTGTAGGTTTCTCTGACTATTTTGTTAATATGCTTGTCTGTTGACGTGTCTTTGTTAATAATTACTCCTAGGTCCTTTTCTGAGCTAACTTTTTTCACTTCCTTTGTACAAATTTTATATTACCCTGATATTCTATTTTTACTTTCTCCAAACTACATTATACTACATTTCTTGATATTTAAGTTCACTTCCCACTTTTGGCTCCATTCCCAGACTTTGTCCAGGTCTCTCTGTAGTGATTTACACTCTTTTTTCTGTGTGTGTGTGTGTGTCTGTGTGGAGTGTAGGGCATCTCTGGTGTGACATTGTAGGGAACCATGTGATGATGGAGATGCAGTTGAGTGTAGTTCTCAATGTTTGTATACTGAACTTAGTGTTTTTTCTGAGCAAAATCTGTTATTTCTACTGATCTTAGAATGATGAATCTGGTTGATTTTCACTGTTAGGGTCTTGATATGTGGGAGGAACAACATCAGGTCCTGGAGTGGTATTAACATGAAAAAACATGAACTCTAACACTTTCTTAAACACAACATACACATTGCAATTACTGTATACAAGAAACAAAACTAAGACATTCACACAAAACACCATCATTTCATAATTACACCACCATCAGACAAGACCGGACCGACAGCAATGGCGATGGACTCATCACCATGATCCACCACTCCATCTCTTTTGTGGACACAAGTGCCACAACCAAAATTCTCCTCCCTACCACAGATAACACTGCAGAAATCCAATCTACTCGAATCCGCACAGGCAACAAATCAACACTGACAATAGTTAACATGTACATTCCTCCCCAATCATCCCCCACAGTTCCAAACACCTTCAGGGCTCAATTTAGCCAACTAGCCTCAATCCCCAACCTGATCATGGGTGGTGACTTCAACGCCAAGTCATCGGCCTGGTATGTCGACAACCCTGACACAGACAGAGGGCTTGATATACAGACTCAGTTTGACTCATTGACTATCATGAACAACACACATAATCATACACATATCCCACACCAAGCCCTCTACACTCCCTCCTCTCCTAATATCACCTTTTGCTCCCCCTGCCTAACCCCAGCAACATCATGGAGAGTGGTTGGCACCCTTGGTTCTGACCACCTTCCAATCATCATCACCACCAAAACAAGATGCACCCCAGTTGGCCACAGACACACATACAACAATTACAAGAGAGCTAACTGGGGAGCTTTTACTGAAGAGACAGAACAACATTTTGAAACACTTAACAGTACACCAATCACAAACATAAACAATGCTGTGCACACTTTTAATACAATCATACAAAACGCAGACAAGAGATACATCTCTAGAGGCAACAGAAAATCACACAACCCCAACTTCACACCAGAAATCCAAGGCCTCATCAGACAACGAGACACACTTAAACACAATACCCCCACACCTATCCCTCAAAATATAGCAGACCAAATACAAACACTAAACAGTCATTGCCAATAAAATACACATACAAAAAACACAAAATTGGCAAAACTTTATCAATACACTTGATCACAAAACAAACACCAGCAAATTGTACAAAACACTCAACAGCATTACACTCTCACACAGCAATAATCACAACAACAGACAATCTACCCTCAAACAGACAACAAGCAAACACACTCATAAATCATTTTGCACAGACAAGCCATCTCACTTCTCACCCTGACGACCGACGCACTATTCGACGTAAGAAAGACTTTCCCACAGACTCAGACTATACACCCTTCATAGACAGTCAGACAAAACACATAATACATAATCTCAAGCACTCATCTGCCTGTGGCCCTGATAACATAAGTAACATCCACCTAAAACACATTGGACCACAACATATACACACACTCACAAACATTGCAAACTACAGCTATTCACACAACACTATACCCGACATCTGGAAGCATGGTAAAATAATCACCATTCCAAAACCGAACAAAGACCCAACAATCCCAACATCGCACCGCCCAATCACACTTCTCTACACCCCCTCTAAAGTCATTGAATGCCTAATACTTCAACTTGTCACACCACATATTCCCCTTGCTGACCCACAACACGGTTTTAGGCCACTACACTCCACAAACACTCTTCTGATAAACCTCACACAAAGAATTTTAGATGGCATCAATTCAGATAGGTCCCACCACAGAACACTTCTTATAACATTAGACATTAGTAAAGCTTTTGATGCTATCCCCTGCCACAACCTAACAAATAAAATATATAACACAGACATACACAATAACACCAAAAGATGGCTGGCCAATTATCTGGCAGGCAGGAATGCTTAGGTGTCATATAATGGCCAATCATTGCACATCAGAAACAATAAGAATGGAGTACCACAGGGCTCTGTTCTATCCCCCATGCTCTTTAATCTATACATGCATGACATACCCACACCAGACACCTCAGAAATACAAATCTCTTCCTACGCAGATGACATAACAATCACATGCACACATCGTAACAGAGACAAAGCTGCAAAAATAATCCAGCCATACCTTGATACACTCAACACATGGTTCATCACAGACTCAAAATAGCTCCAACCAAATCTACAGCAACACTTCTCACCAACTGGATAAAAGAATACAAATATATACCTCATCTCTACATCAACACTCTAATACCACACACAAACACACTGAAAATTCTTGGTGTAACATATGATACATCCATGTCTTTCAAACAACACATCACAAACATAAAAAACAAATGCACACCTAGACTTAACGCACTTAAGTCAATCACTGGAACAACATTTGGACAAAACAAAGAAACTAATACAACAATATACAAACAATGCATACGCTCAGTGATGAATTATGCGAGTCCTGAATGGGCTCCTAATCTCAGTGAGACACACCACAACACCTTTCAAATCATACAAAACAAAGCACTAAAAACAATTACAGGTTGCACAAATACAACATCTACAGACCATTTACACCATGAAACAAAAGTCCTCAAAGTCAAGGACCACCTTGACATGAGAGGCATATAAACACTTGCTGCAGCCACCACAAACACATCACACCCGCTACACTACATAGCAGAACACCCACACAACCAAGAAACATTAAAACAACATCCAAAGACCTGTATCACACACAGATACTCTCTTCTCTTACTACACAACCACCAAATACCAGCCTCCAGAAACATATTCATAATCATATCACTCACTGCTCCATTGACACACTGAAAGACAACACACTGCTGCATGCCAGACCCCCTGATATCCACCTTTCTGAGTCCTCTCTCCCACGAAAGGACAGAGTCCACCTGGCCAGACTGTGGTGCGGCCACCACCCAGCACTTCTAAGCTACCAGAAGAGGCTGGATGACCGCATTGTGAACAGCTGCCCAGGATGTAACACTTCACCCCATACCATACAACACATAATGGAAGACTGCATTATACACAATCATGCACGCAAACAACACAACATACACTCTATAAAGGATTTGTGGAAAAACCCAGTTTCGGCTGTGGCATTCCTTGGGGAGACGGGACTGCTCAGACAGAGTCTAGGGAACGACAACAACAAGATCAACAACATCTATCAAAGTGAGGTCTAGGATTTTTGGGCTTTGGTTCAGTGGAAGAAGTTGGCCACTCATTTTTACTACTGTTTCTTGGATTCATGGTTGTCTTGGATTATGTGTCATTGAAAGACAGAGAGGGAGGGGAAAAAAATTAAATGCCTAACCCTTCCACTGGGGAAAAAAAAAAAAAAAAAAAAAAAAAAAATTCTAGGCCTCATATTTGATACTCACATGACCTTCAGTCCACATATCAAAGATCTGGCACAGAGAACCAACAAAAATACACTGACTAAAATCCATCACATGTACAGTCTTTAGACAAAAGAAGGAAGCTCTACTGTTTCCAAACAATTCATAAGAACCATTCTTGACTATGCTTCTGCAGTATGATTCCAAACAATCAGCAAAGCAAACACTTAACTATACATAAAGCACTGAGAGTGATAATAGGATACACCAAAACCACCCCAGTAGGATACCTGCACACAGAAACTAAAATCCTCCCCATAGAATATCAAGAAAATGATATGTACACAGTTCTACATTAGAGCCCTCAACTCCACTCACCCATCTCATTCTATCACACAAGCAGTGCCAGTTGAATGAAAAAAGTTGCTTACTACCCAAACATATACAATAACCTACCACCAGTACCACACAATACATCTACATGAAACCAAATTCACATCAATCTTACTAAACAAACACCTCAAGATATACCACCAAATCCAGTACTTCACCAAACCCTCTTCAGACATCAGCTCCACAAAAACCCCTCTCAAGAAAACTACATTACCATCCAGCTCTAGCCAGTGTCATCACAGAATATTCCTGGCTTCAGAATCAAACTGCCCTAGATGCAACCACTATATGGAAGACATTGAACACCTAATCCCACACTGCTCCACACTAACGCTTCCTAGACAACAACACAGTATATCTTCCCTGAGTGACCTATGGGCCTGCCTGTTGGCCATTACTGGTTACCTGGGAGTCATGGATCTCCTGCAAGAAAGACCTACTCAGAAGGGAGTGACCAATCTATTTAGGGTTGTATTTCTTCCTTTAACCTCTAGCAAAATATTTTTCACTGGCTTTCAGGATTTGTTTGTGAATTCTTGTGATACTTCGTCTGTGGAATATTGGGTCTTCCAATTTTTCTTCCTATTTCTTTTGTGTAATCACACCATATCTTTCTTAAAGTTTCTGTATTTTCACATGTAAGCTTGATCATTTCTGCAAGTGATATGAAGAGACCATGGATATGATTGGAATGAAGGTGATCTCACATTGTTATGTTTGGGGATGCTACTTCTTGGTTGTATTGTACAGGTTGTCAAGTGGATGTCTGCTGGAGTTCAGTATATTTAGATTTGGAAGTTGTTCTCATATTTTTCTTCTCTAATTTATTGTTTGTGTGTGCAGCCATACTGGGTGGTGCACATTCATGTCACCTCACATTATGTAGTTTGTTGATACATTTAAGGGTTGGAGTTGGGAAGAGTAGCCCTTGGGGGATGATGTGGAAGGTGGTGTGTAGATGTTTGTGATACTATATTTTCTTTATTTGGGTTTGGATTGTAATCAATTATGGTGTGGTGTCTCTAAAAGGGTATGCAGTTATGTATCACTGTCCTAAGTCCACCTATCAGATGAGTTTTGTCTACCCTGACTGGTGCAGATGGTGAATGTGCGTAGTGTGGTTTCTTTTATGGAATAAACATATTATTAATAGAAGTGTAGCAGGATAAAAAGTGTACTTTCCACATCAAAAGATACCAGTCAAAATATGGTGTGAATATGCATCCTCAATCAGACTGTAATCCTAGAGCAAAGAGTATCACACATTTAACTAACTTGTGACAAATGTTTCTTGCAGAAAAGCAGCAGATCTTTCTTGGGTCATGAAATACATTTCTATTACTTTTAATAATGCCAAACCTTTCAAGTGTCATTTTTTCAATCCTGTTGTTAAGTTCAAATAACATACAACACTTTGTAAGTGTTGATGATAATACCACATATTTTCTTTTATCTATTATTATTGTTTTGAGGGGTAGGGAGATGCAGTTTAAAGATAATGTATTACTGATCAAACAACATCTTCCAGAAGAAAACTTGCATATAATAGATGAACAAGTTTTATTATTAAAAAATACACAGTAACATATACACATCAAAATTTCATTGGCCTGAGGAGTTGAGATGGTTATAGATTTTGATCTTGCTGGGAACAAAGTTTTCCTTAAATCTCTCTGGATATACAGGAGCTACCAATCATTTCCCAGGTCTTAAAAAAATGCAATTGACATGTAGAGGATGCACATTGGTGTTCCAAATTTTGTAATTTTTTTTTCAGTGTTTATATATATATCTCGTCTAGGTCGACCATATCAGCTTTCAATCTTGATGCTGTGTTTCCATGTGTTTTTTCAGATTATCAGCACAAGAGAAAGTAGCAACACAAGCAGTACATTTATGTGACTTTTCTCCTGTGCAAGTACAAATGTGCTTCCTAAAACTACCTATCTCAGAGAAGGAGGCTTTACACAATCCACAGTGGTGAGGATGTTCACCTGTGTGTGTTCGCATGTGCTTCCTTAGATTGCCTGTCTCAGCAAAGGCTGCAGGGCACTGCTCGCACTTATAAGGGCGCTCCCCAGAATGAGTTCTGATGTGTCTCTGCAGGCTGTTTCTTTGAGCGAATGCCAAGTCGCAGAATTCACATTTGTGCGGCTTCTCACCAGTGTGGATGAACGTGTGCTTTCGGAGTCTTCCGGCATCATAGAAAGCAGACCCACACACTTGACACTTGTGGGGTCGTTCTCCTGTGTGAGTACGAATATGTTTCCTGAGATCTCCGGGTAAGGAGAAGGACGAACTGCAGGTTGTGCACTTGTGAGGTTTTTCCCCTGTGTGGGTGCGGATGTGATTTTTCAAGTGACCGGCTTGGGAAAAGGCAGCACCGCAAACCGTACATTGGTGGGGTTTCTCGCCTGTGTGAGTCCGGATGTGGACTTCCAAGAGAGCTGGTCGAGGAAATGCAGCACAACAAAGGGTACACTTGTATGGTCTCTGACCTGTGTGTATTCGAACATGCTTGTTCAGTTTACTAATCTGGGAGAAAGCAGCATCGCAGGACGGACATTTATGGGATTTCTTTCTTGTGTGTATTTTCAGATGCTTGTGGAGATTGGCTGGTTGTGAGAAAGTAGACTCACATTGCTCACATTTGTATGGCTTCTCGCCTGTGTGCTTCCGCATGTGTCGGGTCAAGTTGCTTGTGTCCGAGAAAGCAGCGCCACAAAAGCTGCACTTGTGCGGTTTCTCGCCTGTATGAGTTCGGATGTGCAACTTCAAATGTCCTGACTGTTTGAAAGAAGCGATGCACAAGGAACACTTGAAGGGCTTCTCCCCTGTATGACTACGTATGTGCGCCTTGAGTCGCCCAGGCTGGGAAAAGGCTGCATGACAGAATGTGCATTTGTGGGTTTTGTCTTGTGTGTGTGCTTTCTTAATGTGGTCTTGGAGATCTCCTTTTTGATAAAAGGCCATATTACATTGAGGACAATGATATTGCATTTCCTCTTCTTTACAGCAAAGGTCATCCATCACAGCAGTGCTGCCTGAATGGGTTGAGTTAAACAACAGATCTCTTTGGGAACTTTTTTTAATGCAGACCTTATCATGGAGATCAAGGTCATCTATTGTTGCAAAGAACAAATGGCAAGTGTCACACTGTGATGGCTTTTCCTCTGTGAAAGTCATATAACTGTCCTCTTGAGTGGGACTGTCCTGCTGTGAAGTGAAATACTCTTTGTAGATATCAGGCTGACATTGTTCTGATTTGATAGCCTTGGGAAGGGCATCTGTCTTGTGGGTCTGCTTTGGAAAGCTCTTATCATCTCTTCTCCATTGTTTCAGGTCATCACTTGCTAACTTGGACATTGTACCATCCATTTAACCTCTTGTCTTATCAGTCTGCAAGGAAGAGATGAAAGTTAAGACAAGCATTGCATTATATACTAAATTTCTATTTAGTTTTATAGTAATGACAACCTCATTGGCAAACAGTAGAGCACAAACACACCTTCAGTGATGCAATATGTATCAGACACAGGGTACCATCTGTAAATATTCAAGCAAACATGGTGTCTAGCATGTTGATTCTTCATTCACAACATGGGCCCAGTTTATGAAATTGTGTACATCACTTTCCTCCTCCTCCATCTCATCCCCCTCCTCCTTCACCAGTCTCCCTCCACTCCAGCCATCACCTGTACTACCCTTAGGAGATCTGACCACATCATAACTAGAAATACGGAAAGGGTAGGCAAATATAAATAACACACCTTTTGTCAGTTGTCCCATTGTAATTTTTAGATGTAAGTACTAATCATTGTGAATAGAGTGGTACCTCTATTTACGCAATTAATCCATTCTGTATGCCTCCGCGTAAATAGAAATTCCGTAAATGGAAACTATTTCCCACCTGTTTTGGAGGCACTTTAAAAGCACAAACAGTACAATACCAACGAGTAGGCACTGAAAGAAGGACCAGTCGTGCACACAAAAAACAAAGATGGTGGGAGGAGACACAGCATGTGAATGGTGACATCAGCAAGATGGTGGCGCGGGATTTGATTTTCCGCACAGTAATGGACACCAATGTGCCCGCATAAATAGAAATTTTCTGTGTAAATAGCAACAAGATTTTCCCCATAATTTGACCAAGTAAATATAATTTCGCGTACATAAGGGCACCCGTAAATAGAGGTACCACTGTACTACTTTTTCATTTACTGTCTTGTATCATTTATTGTATTGTATCACTATTTGTATTACTGTACTTAACATTAGAAAAATTGAGAACATGAAAAAGAAGTGCTTTAACTACAAGAATGATGTCACTTGTAACAACACACATTTAATATGCTTTTACTCAAGATTGCTAGACATAATACAAGAAGGAGATGGCTGGGCAGATTGTGCCTTCCTGGACCTACAAAAGGCTTTTGACAAAGTACCACACAAAAAACTACTAAGAAAAATTGAACTAATAGGTGGAATACAAGGAAAATTATTGGAATGAATGGAAGACTTCTTGAAAGGAAGAAAAATGAGTGATACTTAGAGAAAAGAACTCAAAATGGGTAGACATGATAAGTGGAGTACCCCAAGGCTCTGTGTTGGCTCCGATAATGTTTGCTATTTATATAAACAACATGGATGAAGGAATTAAATGCTACATAAACTTCTTTGCAGATGATGCAAAACTATTGAAGAGATTGAGTAACGAAGAAGACTGCAAAATCTTTTCAGTGAGATCTGGACAAAGTCTGGAATTGGAGTAAAAAGAACGAAATGAATTTCAACATTAAAAAATGTAGTATGATGGAATTTGGAAAAAGCAAAAATAGAATATCTGGTAAATACAAAATTGGAACAAAAGAAGTTAAAAGTAAATTCAGAAAGAGACCTTAGAGTGATCATTTCAAATGACATGACACCAGACAAACATGTAAACAAAATAGTTGGAGAAACCTACAACTTAATAAGATCAACAAAAGTGGCCTTTGACTACATGGATGAGGAAATGGTGAAGAAAATCCTAGTTACACTGATAAGACCAAAATTAGAGTATGCAGCATCACTATGGACACCCAGTACAAAAAAAAAAAAAAAAAAAAAAAAAAAAAAAAAAAAAAAAAAAAAAAAAAAAAAAAAAAATAAAAAAAAAAGCACTAACTAGGTGGCACCAACACTCAGCATGTTGACATACAAAGATTGGAAAAACTAAACTTATTAACTCTGGAGCAAAGAAGAGAAAGAGGCGATTTGATATCCACATATAGAATTACGAAAGGGATGGAAATCCTTCACAGGGATGATCTACTTAAATGGGACAGACGAAATACAAGGGGACACAAGAAGAAACTCAAGAAGGGCAGTTACAAAAGAGATCTGAAAAATGATAGCTTTCCACATAGAGTGATAGATGCATGGAATGAATTGAAAGAGAAAACAGTGAGTGCTAAAACTATACATGACTTTAAGAATGAACTGGATGCGGAAAGATACAACTGCGGGTCCCTACAAGCATAGCTCTTCTCCTGCAAAATACAACTAGGTAAATACACGCTCATTCATATGTGTGTGTGCATATATATATATATACACACACATACAGTCAGACCTTGCCGAACATGATTGTTAGGTTCCTTAGCTGTCATGCACGATCAAATTTGTGTTGGGTGAATAATAGGTCTTATGGGAAAAAATAGGTTAAGTTCCTAGACCCTCTCCAGACACTGGAGACCTGGCAGGCTATTCAAATTACGATATTGTGAATCATGGTTGTGTTTGGCAAATGCTGGGATGTTTTACCTATTTGTGTAAATGTGAAATTTCGTGCACAGTGAAGTCGCATTGGGCAAGGTCTGATAGTATATCAGAAGAGCTGGGCACCAGTCCATTAATCATTCATTAATGAAGTTAAAAATTTAATTGACATATTTAACTTTTAACTTAGCTTTGAAAATTATTAATGGACGTTTTACCTATTTGTGTAAATGTGAAATTTCGTGCACAGTGAAGTCGCATTGGGCAAGGTCTGATAGTATATCAGAAGAGCTGGGCACCAGTCCATTAATCATTCATTAATAAAGTTAAAAATTTAATTGACATATTTAACTTTTAACTTAGCTTTGAAAATTATTAATGGACTAATTAACTTCCATTTAAATTGGTACCTTCCTTTAATAGCCTGTTATTACATGCAGATACAATACAATATGGTAAATAAATTACTTATAGTGTTGGATGGTAGTGTGGCTAATGAAAAGTTTGGTTTAGTTTTTCAATATTTCCAACACAAGTTTTTCAAACACTTTGTAGTAATCACACATATGTTCTTACACAACTGAAACCACACCAAAACATCAATGTAAATTAGTTCAAAAGCCCTTGGTCAAAATCCTCTGTTTTCTCTTCCTCTGGCCAGACCTACAATTGAATATACTCGAGTTACCCACTGCTATATGCTCTTCTAATCTTTCAATTTCCTGACTTTGTACATTCTACTTTGTCATCAAAGTCTTTATCATATGAACTATGATATCTTATTTCTGATTAGTTTTTCCGACCTTTGGTATACTTTAAACTTAATTCTAACTTCTGATTTTGGCTTTCTGAGTTCTGTGTCTCCCTTGTTTTTCATCAATGGCTTCCTCTTAATGAGTGACAAGCTAAAGTTGTCATCAGTCCTGATATGACTTGTTTCCTCACACATTTGTTATCTTTTGGGACCCACATTTCTGAGTGCATGGGTAATCTATTTTTCCTACACTAGCATACAATGCAATATTGCTCAGTGATGCTGCCGTCGCTGCCCTCAGCAAACTTTTCAATCCTAAACCTAATTCCTAATAGTTATACAAAGGGAGGAGCAAAACCTAATACTATAACAACTTAATATAATTACAATTTGTGATTGTATATGTGCAAGTTACACAAGTAAGAATACATGTATAAATACAAAGAACATGTATAACGCATTCTTAACTTAGTAACTAAGAAAAGGACTGTGATGAGTTAGGAAAATAGAAGAGAAATAAGGAAGGATGAAGTGAAGGCAGCTGTTAAGATGATGAGAGCAGGTAAGGCACCTGGGTTGGATGGATGCCATGCAGAATATCTGAAAAAAGGAGGTACAGTGATGGTGGACTGGCTGGTGAGGTTATTTAATGTTTACGAGAGAGTAGAGTGCCAGAAGACTGGAGGAGTGCCTGTATAGTTCCGCTTTACAAAGGAAAGGGGGACAAGTGTGAGTTTAGTAGTTACAGAGGGATCAGCTTGTTGAGTGTAGTTGGGAAGGCTTGTGGGAGGATCTTGATTGGGTGGATTAGGAGAGGAACAGAGGGAGTAATAGGTATTTACCTAGTTGTATTTTGTGGGAAGGGGAGCTACACTCATGGTGTCCCGCCTTTGTATCTCGCATTGTCTAGTTTGCTCTTAAACTAATGAATGGTTTTTGCACACACTATTTCATTGTCCAGTTTGTTCCAAGTGTCCACCACTCTATGTGGAAAACTGTTTTTCTTCAGATCTCTTCTGTAGCTATGTTTTTTGATTTTCTTTCTATGTCCTCTTGTGCTTCTCCTGTCCCAGTTTAACAAGTCCTCTCTATCGAATATTTCTGTACCTTTCATGATTCTGTTGATGGTCAGTAGGTCACCTCTCTCTTCTTTGCTCCAGAGTCAGTAACTCCAGTTTAGCCAATCTCTCCTCATATGACAAGTTTACAAGTGCAGGTACCATTTTTGTTGCTGCTCTCTGGATACTTTCTATTTTCTTTATATTCTTTTTGGTACTGGGAGGTGAGGAACAGTGTGGGTTTAGGACAGGTAGGGGTTGTGTAGATCAAATTTTTGTGGTAAAACAGATATGTGAGAAAGCTATAGGAAAAGGTAGGGATGTATTTTGGGCTTTTATGAATCTGGAAAAGGCTTATGACAGGGTAGACAGAAAGGCACTATGGGAGGTATTGCAGATATATGGGATAGGAGGAAAGCTGTTAAAGCAGTCAAGAGTTTTTACGAGAGTAGAGCTTGTGTTAGGATTAGAAATGGAGAGAGTGAGTGGTTTGAAGTAAAGGTAGGACTTCGTCAGGGATGTGTTATATCGCCCTGGCTGTTTAATTTATACATGAATGGGGTGGTGCAAGAGGTGAATACAAGAGTAGTGGGACAGGGATTGGAGATGAATAAGAAAATGGAGAAAAATGGGAGATGAGCCAGTTGTAGCTTGCTTACAACATTGCTCTTGTAGCAGGATCAGAGGAGGGATTAAGGAAGTTAGTGACAGAGTTTGAGAAGTTATCCCAAAGAATGAAGTTGAAGATAAATGTGGGTAAAAGTAAGGTGATGAGATGTACAAGGGGAGAAAGTGGCAGCAGAATAGAAGTGAGTATTAAGGGAGAGAGACTGGAGGAAGTGGATAGTTTTAGATACTTGGGGGTGAATGTGTCTGGAAAGGGAGAGGTGGGGGTGGAGGTAGAATGTAGATTGAGAGAAGTGAGTAAATGCTTTGGGAAATTAAAAAGTGTAATGAGAAATTTGGGAATGGACGCTAAGAGGAGATTGTATGAAGGAGTGATTGTGCTGACAGCACTGTATGGGGCAGAAACATGGAATATAAGAGAGGAAGAGAGAAAGAGTTTGAATGTGTTTGAGATGAAATGCCTGAGAAGTATGATAGGGGTTACTAGGCTAGAGTGAGAAATGAGGAGGTGAGGAGGAGAATGGGGGTGGAAAGGGAGCTGGGAGATAGGGTTGATGAAAGAGTATTAGGATGGTTTGGACACATGGAAAGAATGAGTGAAGAAAGATTAGTAAAAGAGGTGTGGAAGGCAGAGGTGGAAGGAGTGAATATGAGGGGGCATCCTAGGATGAGAGGGATGGGGTGAAAGGGGCATTACAAAAGAGAGGAATGTCTGCTGAGGAAGGATGGGAGAGGACAGAAGATAGGGGTGAATGGGGAAGGGTTGTGTATGGATGATACTGTGATGCATGAGGGGGAGTGGGTGGGGGATGGGGGGTGAGGGAACTTGTATGAGAAATAAATTGATGTAGCCTGAAGGGATTTCTCCATGTCTTCTCCTTTTCTGCATGAGGGGATGGAGAGGGGGGTCACCAAATTAATGAAGCGGCCTTGCTGTGGATGTGCTGTGTATTGCAACACTGCTTCTGACCCAGGGCAGTGGACAAGATGCAGGGATGACCTGTCATCTAGGAGGTGCCAAGATAAGAGGGAGGGAAAAGGGTGGAGGGGAGTGGAGTATGTAAGGGATGGAATGGGTGGGAGTTGTTTCTATGCCTTTGTTTTTTGGCTACTTCCCATGTAAGGGGGAAAAAGCCTTTGGTATATGTAGTATAATACATAATAATGATAAAAAGAGACACAATGGTTGCACCGAGAGAAAGAAAAATGTTTAGGAGTGGTTCAATTCCTTAGATTGTGAGAGTGAGTTATGAAAGGTGTGATGTCTCATTTACAAAGACAAAAGGTTCTTCCATAGCAGAAAGAATGGACCGTGTCATTCCTTCATTTTCCATGTCAAAATCATGAGTAACTTTCTTCAAGTGATCTAGAGGCAACCAGGTGTCAAGAGCATCATCTAAGTTATTGTTTGATACTGAGATAACTTAGGTGACAGTTTGGAGGTAGGAGTGTGATTTTGAGAATATACAAGGTCTCCTACATCAATGTTACTTTCTCTTGCACATTTATTGTGAAGACAAACCATGTCTTCCTTGGATAGTGTAAGAGCATCTTGAATTCTCAAATAGAGTTTTTGAAAACTAGCTACCTTAACTTTTACATAATCTTCAAAATTATAAGCTGGATCTACATCTGAAGTAAGCAAATCATATGGGAGTCTCTTGTCTGATCCAAAAATTACAAACTGTGAGGATTCTGATATAGACCCGTTTATAGCACTGTTAAGGCAAGCTTGAACCATAGGCATATGTTCATCCCATGAGCTATGCATATCTGAAACAAGATGCTTTAGAATGTTGAGAATCTTACAATTCTGATGTTCCACAAGTCCATTTGAACTGGGGTGGTAGGCTACAATATTTGCTTTAGTGATATTGAAATGTTTACAAAGGTGAGAGAGAATTTCATTATTAAATTCTGTTCCACTGTCAGATAGTAGTACTTTGAGGGCTGTGAAATGACAAATTACTTTATCAAGAAATGTCTAAGCCACATTGTTAGCTGATTTGTCTGTCAGAGGGGCAAGAATACAAAATCTTGAGTAATGATCCATGTAAACAAATGGGTATTTGTTACCACCGGGGATAAGGGCCAATTTGAGGTCGATTGCTATAGTTTCAAAAGGTTTACTTGGGGGCGGGTAATTCAGCATAGGAACATGACCACTGATATGACTTTTGTGAGATGTGCAAGAATGACATTTGTCAATGTAGGCATGAATATCTTTCCTCATAGTGATCCAAAAATACTGGATTTTGGCTTGGGGTAAAGCATTTTTCTTTGTCTGCGTGAGCTGCTATAATGGAACCATGGAGGAGATTGAGTACATAAGGAATTAGTACATCTGGTTCTACAATTTGATTTACCAATATGTTTGGCATGTGTTATTTCTCAAGAGTTGACTGCTGAAGGATCTACAAAAAGTGGAAAGTTCCATTCTAAGACTGAAAGTTCTATGACATCTTGTTCAATCATTTTTCAATGAGTTTATCAATTACTTGTCTCTTACTATGAGGTTGTCTATAAGCAGGCATATAGTATAGTTTTAAAATTTTTCTAAGTGGAATGTGGTGATACATGAGGTTTGTAGCACCAATTGGTTCACCATCTCATGCAATAACATGCCTAAATTGACTGCATAATGAAATTAGTTCATCTTGTGCATCATGTAGCCTACAATGGGTTCTTGTGTATCAGTTACTTTGGATGATGTGGTACAGACTTGAACAGAAGGGAATTGTTCATTCATGACTTTGACATGAGAAGGATACACAAGAAAATCACACAATTTTGTACCAGTGGTGTGAGTGATTGGGGCATGTATTTACCTAGTTATGGGAAGAGAGCTATACTTGTAGTGACCCGCATTGGTATCTTTCCACATCCAGTTCTTAAAATTACGTATAGCTTTAGCATTCACTGTTCCCTCATTCAGTTTGTTCCAGATATCTATCACTGTGTGGGAAGCTATTCTTTTTCAGATATCTTTTGTAACTATCCTTCTTAAATTTCTTCTCATGTTCTCTTGTTTTTCTTCTGTCCCACTTTAATAAGTCATCTCTATCAAGAAACTTAATCTCTTTCATAATTCAGTAGATGGTTAGCACATCACCTCTTTCTCTTCTTTGTTCAAGGTTGGTAGATTTAGTTTATCCTATCTTTGTTCATATGTCAAATTAGAGAGTGTTGGCACCATCTTTGTCATTGCTCTTTGAATTCTTTCTAGTTTATATATTTTTTTGGAACTAGGTGACCATAGTGTCGCAGCATATTCCAATTTTGGTCTTATCAGTGTAACTAGTATTTTCTTAACAATTTCTTCATCCATGTAATCAAAGGCTACTTTTTTACTTCCTTTGTACCAATGTAAGTCATTTACAATGATTAACTGAGTATGACCTTTCTTTGAGGTGGAGCATAAGACTGCATTAAGTAATATGCCATTTACAGGACTTGATTCTGAGGAGGTGAGGAGGTGAGGAGGAGAACAGGGGTGGAAAGGGAGCTGGGAGATAGGGCTGATGAAAGAGTATTAGGATGGTTTGGACACATGGAAAGAATGAGTGAAGAAAGACTAGTAAAGGAGGTATGGAAGGCAGATGTGGAGGAAGTGAACATGAGGGGACGTCCTAGGATGAGATGGATGGATGGGGTGAAGGGGGCTTTGAGGAAGAGGGGAATGTCTGTTGAGGAAGGACGGGAGAGGACAGAAGACAGGGGTGAATGGACAATGATTGTATATGGAAGATGTTGTGATGCATGGGGTGGAATGGACGGGGGGATGGGGGGGTGAGGTAGTGTGTGTGAGCAAAATTTGACGCAGCCCAAAGGGATTTCTCCCCGTCCTCTCCTTTATATGGGGGGACGGAGAGGGGAGGTCGCCAATTTAATGAAGCGGCCTTGCTGTGGATGTGCTGTGTCTTGCGACACTGCTTCTGACCCAGGGCAGTGGACAGGGTGCAGGGATGACCTGTCATCTAGGAGATGCTAAGATGGGAGGGAGGGTGGAGGGGTGTGGAGTGTTTCTGGGGATGGAACGGGTGGGAATGATTTTATGCCTTTTCCTTTTTGGCTACCTCCCTAGTAAGGGGGAAAAAGCCTTGGTATATGTATGTATGATTCTGGCAGACAGACATCAAATTCCATAGTTTTAAAAACATGAAGGTGCGTTTTACAATATGTCAAGTGATGTAACCATGGCTGAGGGTGGTCACATATGTGGTAGTTACAAATGTGGTGTCACTGGGAAGGACCCCACCCTGTGATGTCATGAACAGGTCCTTGGAGCAGTAGGACACATGTAGACCACATGTGCCTGAGTCACCAACTCTGAGAGGCAACAACAACTGGCTGTGAAAGAGAAGAATAGTCATCTGACCCTGACAATTTGCTTCAGGAGTGAGTGGCACACATAGGAATATCAAGCTGGAGCCAAACCCGGCACTATAGTTGTATGTGTAGAGAGGGTCCCCAAGCAGTGTGATGTATAGGGAACCAGAGAACTGCAACTTGATTCAAGGGGCGAATCAGAGAAGAGCTGGAAGGATGCTTGTAGAGTAATTGAAGTGGGCTTCTTCATTTGTGATGTGTGTGGGGCTAAAACATTTTGGGAGCTATTATGTAAGAAGCTCTGACACAGAAATCAAATGATTTTCTTCACTGACATGTGAACCACATAACCAGGCAGGAACTAGGATGAGGATGTATGTCAGAGGCAAGGATGTGGAGCAGTTGAATGTACAAAATGTGTTGAAAGGTTTGTGTGGGGAACAGTTCTCTTGTAACATAAATGTATATAGCAGTAACACCGTTATTCACTTCATTGGTTGTAAAACATAAGTCACAAGTCATTTCATAGAACACTGCCACAATTTTATGTTGGATGGTAGCATAGTTAATGAAATTTTTTTTTTATTTTTTTTTTATATATATTTCCAACATAAGTTTTTCAAACACTTTGTAGTAATCACATATATGTTCTTACACATGTGAGCCACAGGTGGAAACAGGTGGTTAGAAATGAGCTCTGATGTACTGCACTTTTTTGATAAGTTCAAAGGAAACATCTAGTTGTATTTACATACTGGAAGTGAGTGATGTGTATCGAGTGACCGAAATGTTAAAATAGTTTCAGCATTAGTGTTAAATACACAAAATAAAGAATGATAAAGTAGAAAGATGAAAAAGTGAACCAATGAAGAGATGTTTGGACGTAAGCAGAGCGGAATCACCACTGGGGGTCATACCTAAGAAATTGTGTATGATTGATAATACCCTGAAGTCTACTTAAACGTTGGATAATAATAAATTTTCAGGGTTTATAAAAGAAAGTACAATACTAGGTAGAGGTTTAGAATTGGAAAGAGAATCTAGGTATAAAAAATGTCCTAAGAAATTGGAATATTGCTAATTTGATAGAGGAACTAATGGATCTGAAAGCTGAATAGAGGGTAATGTACAGAGAGGTGAACCAACTAAGAAGAGCTAACGATGAGACTAAGAGGGAGCTTAATGATCTAAAAAAGGAATTGAACTTGGTCTGATGTGAAAATGAAAGAATGAAAAATGAAGATAAAAACAAAAATGAGGATTTGAAAAAAAAAAGAGGTGAAAGAACAAATACAAGTGGTGACTGAGAAAGTTGGAGAAACAATTAGAGACAGATCTCCAATAAAAAAAAAAATCAATGGAAAGTGAAAAAAAAAGAAAAAAAAGTACAGCAACAAGTGGAAGAAAATGGTAAAGAAATGGTAAAGTAATTAAGAAAAAAGAAAATTGGGTCAGAAACACAGTGGATAAAAAAGTGCATTGTAATCTAAGGTATTAAAGAAAACATAATGTACCTAGATACCAAAGAGAAAAAGAAGAGAAAGAAATTGCAAAAGCAATTCTGAAAGAGATACAAGAGAAGGGACAGGAAATGGACAAAAAGATAGAAGAGGTACATAGGATGGAGCAGTACTCTAAAGAAAAACAATATACATACATACATATACCAAGGCTTTTTCCCCCTTACAAGGGAGGTAGTCAAAAAGGAAAAGGCATAAAATCACTCAGACCCATTCCATCCCTGAATACACTCCACACCCCTCCACCCTCCCTCTTATCTTAGCACCTCCTGGATGACGGGTCATCTCTGCACCTTGTCCACTGCCCTGGGTCAGAAGCAGTGTCGCAAGACACAGCACATCCACAGCAAGGCCGCTTCATTAAATCGGCGACCCCCCCTCTCCGTCCCCCCATGCATAAAAGGAGAAGACGGGGAGAAATCCCTTTGGGCTGCGTCATATTTTTCTCACACATACTACCTCACCCCCCATCCCCCTACCCATTCCACCTCATGCATCAATATAGGCCACTAAAAATCAAACTAAGGTCTCAAATGATAGTACTATCAAAAAAAGGAAAGCTGGCAAATAGTGAAAATTACAAAAATGTATGGATAAAAAAGAAACGAGCAATGAGGAAACGAGAGAAAAGACACTTAGAAATGAAAAAAAAAAAAAAAAAAATGAGAGAAGTATGGAGACTGAAAAGAATTATTATCATTTTTTTTTTTTTGAGAGTACTAGACCTGAGGCTGAGAAAATGGTATATATGTATAAAAAAAAAGGGAAACATAATAAACAAAAAAGGAGAAAGGAAAAAATTAAAAATAACATATACCAATTATGGCATGATTTCAGGACTAAACAAATTAAACAACTCTCTGGTAGTAGAGAAACCAGAGATAATGGGAATTGTGGAGATGAAATTAAAAGGTCCTTTACCACCAAATATTGTGGGACAAGGTCTATACAATCATTGGATGAAAAATAGAAAGGAGAAACAGGGTGGAAGAGTCATGATTTTGACTAAGAAAGGCTAAAAATGTGACAAAGATAATGGAAGGAAAAAATAATGTGGAATTGATTATGATAAAAGTTAAAAACAGTGACATGAAAAGTAGAACATTTTTAGTAATATATGTGCCCCCATGGAAGTCTTCAACAGGGATGATTTATTAAAGTGGGATACGAGAAAAACAAGAGGGCATGAAAAGAAACTCAAAAAGGATACTCATAGAACATACATACATATACCAAAGGCTTTTTCCTCCTACATGGGGGGTAGCCAAAAAGAAAAAGGCATAGAAACCATTCCCACCCATTCCATTTTCTATAAATTCCACTCCCCTCCACCCTCCCTCTTATCTTGACACCTCCTGGATGATGGGTCATCCCTGCATCCTGTCCATTGCCCTGGGTCAGAAGCAGTGTCGCAAGACACAGCACATCCACAGCAAGGCCGCTTCATAAATTCGGCGACGCCTTCCTTTCCGTCCCCCATGCAGAAAAGGAGAGGACGGGGAGAAATCCCTTCGGGCTGTGTCAAACTTTTTCTCATACATACTTCCTCACCCCCCATCCGCCACCCACTCCCCCTCATGCATCACAGCATCATCTATACACAACCCCTCTCCATTCACCCCTATCTTCTGTCCTCTCCGGTCCTTCCTCCAGAGACATTTCTCTCTCTTGTAATGCCACTTTCACCCCACCCATCCATCTCATCCTAGGACGCCCCCTCATATTCACTCCTCCCACCTCTGCCTTGCACACCTCTTTTACTAATCTTTCTTCACTCATTCTTTCCATGTGTCCAAACCATCCTAATACTCTTTCATTAACCCTATCTCCCAGCTCCCTTTTCACCCTTGTTCTCCTCCTCATTTCTCACTCTATCTAGCCTAGTAACCCCTATCATACTTCTCAGGCATTTCATCTCCAACACATTCAAACTCCTTCTCTCTTCCTCTCTCATGTTCCATGTTTCTGCCCCATACAGTGCTGTTGGCACAATCACTCCTTCATGTAACCTCCTCTTAGTATCCATTCCCAGATGTCTATGTCTCATTACACTTTTTAATCCACCGAGGCATTTACTCGCTTCTCTCAATCTACATTCTACCTCCACCCCCACTCCTCCCTTTCCTGCCACATTTGCACCCAAGTATCTAAAACTATCCACTTCCACCAGTCTTTCACCCTTAATGCTCACTTCCAGCCTGCTGTCACTCTCCCCTTGTACATCTCATCACCTTACTTTTGCCCACATTTATCTTCAGCTTCCTTCTTTCACACACCTTCTCAAACTCTGTCACTAACTTCCTCAATCCCTCCTCTGATCCTAATACAAGCGCAGTGTCGTCAGCAAACAACAGCTGGCTCACCTCACACTTTTCTCCAACCCCTGACCCACTACCCTTGCATTCACCTCTCGCACCACCCCATCCATGTAAAGCCTGAACAGCCAGGGCGACATAACACATCCCTGACGGAGTCCCACCTTTACCTCAAACCATTCACTCTCTCCACTTCTAATCTTAACACAAGCTCTACTACTCGGTGGCGAGGTGGTAGAGAGCTGGACTGGGAAGTACGGTGGTGCTCGCAGTACCCAGTTCGAATCCTGCCCAGGGCCGAAATTATTTCGGTATCGCTGTGCTTCGGGTCGTTACTCTGACTCTCGTGGGCGGGGAGTTGGGGGTGTGTGTGTGTGAAAGGTCATAGCATTACCCATAGATCGGTCATACAAGCTCTGAGCTCTCTTCCGGGAGGGAAATAGCTGTCGATCACGAGTCCAACATGTGATCCAAAGACCAAGGTGAATCTGGTAAAAACTCTTGACTGCTCTTAACAGCTTTCCTCCTATCCCGTATATCTGCAGTACCTCCCACAGTGGCTTTCTGTCTACCCTGTCGTAAGCCTTTTCCAGATCCATAAAAGCCCAAAAAACATCCTTACCTTTTCCTATAGCTTTCTCACATATCTGTCTTACCACAAAAATCTGATCTACACAACCCCTACCTGTCCTGAACCCATACTGTTCCTCAACAATTACTCCCTCTGTTCCTCTCCTAGTCCTCTCAATCAAGACCCTCCCATAAGCCTTCCCAACTACACTCAACAAGCTGATACCTCTGAAACAACTACACTCACACTTGTCCTCCTTTCCCTTGTAAAGCAGAACTATACAGGCACTCCTCCAGTCCTCCGGCACTCTACCCTCTCTTAAACAAACATTAAATAACCTCACCAGCCAGTCCACCATCACTGTACTTCCTTTCTTCAGACATTCTGCATGGCATCCATCCAACCTAGGTGCCTTACCTGCTCTCATCATCTTAACAGCTGCTTTCACTTCATCCTTCCCTATTTCTCCTCCATTTTCCTCACTTATCACTCTCATTTTCTTAGCGCTTCCCACTGCAACTACCTTTCCCTCCCTATCCTCCTTCACATGCAGCAACTCCCTTAAATACTCTGCCCACCTTCCTCTCACTGCCTTCTCTTCCATTATCATCTCTCCATCTGCACCTTTTACCTTTTCTTCTCTATTTGATTTGCCTCCTCCATAAGTACACATGGGAGAGAGTGGTGGATGGAAGGGTAGCAGATAGAGCGTTAATGGACTATATAGTGGTGACCAGGAGTATGGTAGGAAGAGTTAAGGATGTACATGTTCTAAGGGGAGAGAGTGGGGGAATATCAGATCATTTTCTGGTGGAAAGTAAATTGAGAGTGGAAAATAGATGGAGAAAGAGGAAAAGGGCAGAAGGTAGGGAGGTACTTAGAGTGAACTGCTTAAATGAGAAAAAAAGGAGGATGAATATAAGAAGAAGCTGAAAGAGGAGTGGGAGGGAGTAAAGGATAGAGTAGAACTAGGAGTGGAGGAGGAATGGGGGTGGTTCAAGGAGGGAGTCATAAGGTGTGCAAAGATGGTGTGTGGAACAAGGAGGGCAGGAGGAAATAGAGGGTAGGGTAGTGAGTGGTGGGATGAGGTAGCAAAGAAAGGTGTAGAAGAGAAGAAGCAGGCATTCATAGATTGGCTACAAATTAGGACAAGGGAATCATATGAGAGGTACAAAGTAAAGAGAAGGGAAGTTAAGCATAAGATAAGGAAGGAAAGAGGAGAGCAGATGTAAAATGGGCTAAGAGTATGACAAAATTTTGAAACTAATAAAAAGGTGTTTTGGAAGGAAATTAAAAGAGAAAGTTATAGAAGAGATCTGTAAAAGAACAGTTTCCCACACAAATGGTGGATATCTGGAATAAATTGGATGAAGCAACAGTGCAAAAACTACACAAGAATTTAAGAACATATTTGATGCTGAAAGATACAGATGGGTCACTATGAGCATAGTTCTCTTCATGTATAATACAACTAGGTAAATACAACTGTGACCACACCAATATAAATTAGTTTGTAAGCCCTAGGTCAACATCCTCTCTTTGCCTGACTGACTTTTTCTTTGTCTCTGTTTCTCTTCCTTTCTCTGGTCTGACCTACTATCAAACACTCATTGAGTTACCCATTGCTATATGTTCTTCTAATCTTTCAACTTCTTAAATGACTTTGTACATCCTATTTTGTCACCAAAGTCTTTATCATAATGTGAACTATTTTATTTCTGATTAGTTTTTCTGACCTTTGGTATACTTCAAATTAAATTCTATACAATTTCTGATTTTGGCATTCTGAGTTCTGCATCTCCCTTGTTTTTCATCAATGGCTTATCCTCCTTGTGAGTGATGAGCTAAAAATGTCATGTCCTGATATGACTAGTTTCCTCACATATTTGTTATCTTCTGGGACCTGTATTTCTATGTGCGTGGTTAATCTCTTTTTCCCACATTAGCATACAGTGCAACACAAAACACTACAATGCAATACAACAATAATAATAATATTATCTAAAAATATATAAGTAATATAGTAATTGGTGAGGAACAGTGTGGATTTAGGACAGGTAGAGGTTGTGTAGATCAGATTTTTGTGGTAAGACAAATATGTGAGAAAGCTATAGGAAAAGGTAAGGAAGTTTTTTTGGGCTTTTATGGATCTGGAAAAGGCTTATGACAGGGTAGACAGGAAGGCACTGTGGGAGGTTTTACAGATATACGGGATAGGAGGAAAGCTTTTAGGAGCTGTCAAGAGTTTTTACGAGAGTAGTAGAGCATGTGTCAGGATTAGAAATGGAAAGTGAGTGGTTCGAGGTAAAGGTGGGACTTTGTCAAGGATGTGTTATGCTGCCCTGGCTGTTCAACTTATACATGGATGGGATGGTGCGAGAGGTAAATGCAAGGGTGGTGGGTCAGGGGTTGGAGACGGTTAAAGAAAATGGAGAAAAGTGGGAGGTGAGCCAGCTGTTGTTTGTGGACGACACTATGCTTGTAGCAGGATCAGAGGAAGGATTGAGGAAGTTGGTGACAAAGTTTGGGAGAGTGTGTGAAAGAAGGAAGCTGAAGATAAATGTGGGTAAAAGTAAGGTGATGAGATGTACAAGGGGAGAAAGTGGCAGCAGAATAGAAGTGAGCATTAAGGGAGAGCGACTGGAGGAAGTGGATAGTTTTAGATATTTGGGTGTGAATGTGGCAGGAAAGGGTGGAGTGGAGGTAGAATGTAAATTGAGAGAAGTGAGTAAATGCCTCGGTGGATTAAAAAGTGTAATGAGAAATAGACATTTGGTAATGGATACTAAGAGGAGACTGTATGAAGGAGTGATTGTGCCAACAACACTGTATGGGGCAGAAACATGGAACATAAGAGAGGAAGAGAGAAGGAGTTTGAATGTGTTTGAGATGAGGTGTCTGAGAAGTATGATGGGGGTTACTAGGCTAGATAGAGTGAGAAATGAGGAGGTGAGGAGGAGAACAAGGGTGGTAAGAGAGTTGGGAGATAGGGTGAATGAAAGAGTATTGGGATGGTTTGGACACATGGAAAGAATGAGTGAAGACAGACTGGTAAAAGAGGTATGGAAGGCAGATGTGGAGGGAGTGAACATGAGGGGGCGACCTAGGATGAGATGGATGGATGGGGTGAAAGGGGTTTTGGGGAAGAGGGGAATGTCTGCTGGGGAAGGATGGGAGAGGACAGAAGACGGGGTGAATGGAGAATGGTTGTATATGGATGATGCTGTGATGCATGAGGTGGAATGGGTGGGGTAATGGGGGATGAGGGGTAGTATGTGTGAGAAAAATATGACGCAGTCTGAAGGGATTTCTCCCCGTCTTCTCCTTTTCTGCATGAGAGGACGGAGAGGGGGGGTTGCCGATTTAATGAAATGGCCTTGCTGTGGATGTGCTGTGTCTTGCAACACTGCTTCTGACCCAGGGCAGTGGACAAGATGCAGGGATGACCCGTCATCTAGGAGGTGCCAAGATAAGAGGGAGGGTAGAGGGTGGAGGGGAGTGGAGTGTATTTAGGGATAGAATGGGTGGGAATGGTTTTTATGCCTTTTTCTTTTTGGCTAACTCCCTTATAACGGGGAAAAAGCCTTGGTATATGTATGTATGTATCTAAAAATATGTTAATTTCAAGGGAGTTGACTATAATTGTTCATAAATCTGTAGTTATTGGTAAATAGTATGACCAAATATGCATTAATTCCTGGAATAACTTTTGGGAAGTTATAAGAGAGGTTGGTCCCCTACATGACTTTATAGTGAGGTTTGACAATTGGAGAGGAAACCGTAAGCTGAGACATACATATGATAAACAGTGTGTAACTGTGACATACATCATATAATGTGAAGGATTTTCTTAAACTTGGTGGCCGATATTTCACTCCCATTTGTCTTATAATAAACTTTGGCAACTCAGGGTGAACGAATCCACACACTAAATCTACCCACTCATGCATCCTTTGTTTTCCTCAGCCATCATGGAAAGGGTAGGTCAGTCACTTCTGCATGTCCCACAACTCTCTACTTTTCGTGGTGTAAAATGTAAGATAACTTGCATAAAAATATTCATGTGAAAAAGAAAGAAACAGTGGACAATTGAAGCAGCAGTGGTGAAGAACAAAGTGTGAAAAAGTAATAGAAAAATTCCCTGTCATTCACCCATGCATGACCACCATCCACTACCTCAAAGTGATAAAATGTGCAAATTCACTTCACCACCATGCCTATACTAAGGCAAATAATTAACCAATATTTGGTTCTCCTATAGTTTTTCATGCAATCTTTCATTTTATGACAAAACTTTCTTTTTATATTTTTTCTTAACTCTCAACAATTGCACATCATGAGTATGACCAATGAAACCCTAATGTGCAGTTATCAGGTTAAGCAGTAGAACTCCATGGGTGTACTGTGGCTCCTTTCTTATATATATCAAAATTCATCTAAGTAATAATTTTCTCGGGAACTATGGTCAACAGTCTTCCCAAACTTCAATGCCATGAACTGTCAATGGATGATAGAATTGGTCCAAAAGAAGTGGTAGTTAATCATATCAGGTTTTTGTATGTTCATAGATGACTTTCTAATTATATAAAAAAGATATAGCAATATTATACTTTTGTAGTAAATGAAAATGATAAAATTCCAGTCATGCCAACATAGATATTTAACACAAAACTTGCATGATGCAATAGATCTTAACCTAACATACATTCCAAAAGAAGAAACATTGTTAGATTTTTAAAGTGCACACCTATGCGATATAGCAATAGAAAAAACACATAACTTTGTAAATTATAATACATCAATATTATATACATTATTCTTGGCAGAAATCAATAACAGGAAAAGATGCCAGAAGCTATATACAAACTTAGCTACTTCAACGGCTTGAGACACCATCTTTGTTTTGACAGATATGGAGGTTGAAGAAATTAAAGCATGATAAATTTGTCTATTCTAAGCTAACCTGCACTTAATAATTCTAGAGGTCATCAGGAATTTCGTCTTTGACTTCCAAATTTATCAAAACAAAGTAGCTGTCTAAAGGATTCAACACGACTTTGTTATCCTCTCAGATATTTATTACATTGATGTATTAAAATTCATATTATTAATACTTAATTTTCTAATGCTATATTGTGTAGGTGTGGACTTCTAAAATAATGTTAACAGATTTGTCAAATGCAAAAAAGAAAAGCGGAAAATGTGTTTGCATGATACTGGAGCAGTATTGATTTAATGGTTCTATTGACCAGTAAATGCTCAATAGAACCATTAAACTATTACAGCACTTATATGTACTAATGATATCAATATCATCCATAGGAACCCTCTATGGAACAGATAATTTGGTACATTTGTGATTACTGAGGCATTTAGCAGGCCAGACACATCCTGTCATGCATAACACTATAGCAAGATCTCAACAATTATTACAGCTTCGGTCTGCAATAGATTTTTATCAATCATATTTTTTACAATAGGCGAATTTACAGGAAGAGTGTATATCATACAATTGGTGTTTCTATTGAAGGTGCTCAATTTGAAATTGTTACTTACTTTGAAAGATAGTGCACAAATACAGAAAGAATAGTATCGTCGTGTTTGCTTGAAGAGTATTTCGCGTTTGTTTACATGACAATGTTGATCTTGAGCGCAAAATAAATACAACGAAAAATTGCTGTTTAGTGACAACACTTAAGGCCAAGAACAGATTCTCATAAAATACAAAAAATACTTCGTATTCCTAAAACCTGTCTTGATTCTTGAAAACTTGGATCCTACGTTTATTACTTAAATTTTCTCATATTCAAACGATCAAGGTTAACACTAACAGATTTCTCAAGCGGGATATGCTAGACTTTAGTTGAAATTATCCTCGATTGGCAAAAACAGTGCTAAATGGTCCTCGGGGTTATCACACTGGGCTATTTATCCTCCAGCCTCCGATTAATCAGCAGTACCGCCCACTTCCAGAAATTTTGCCGCCGTAAAATCAGTATAGCAAACTATTTTGTTTTCATAGCAAAAATCTATAGTGTCATTTGAAATGACAGAAGAAATTTACTAATTTAAGGTCTGTGTGGATGTGATGTACTTACTTGGTGTAGTTGTCGACGATCCCGTTCCTTAGGTTGCTTCTGGGTCGGTCCAAGATCTAAGAATATAAGGTCTAACCACTTCCGACCGAATTTCGAGGGAGTTGGCGCAGCGGGCCCGTGAACGTCACCTGGCTGCTCAAAGTGGGGTTAGCGGGTCCTATAGCTGTCAGTTGAAGCTAGTCCGCCGTTCGAAAATGACATTGCCTTCGCTCGCACCGCTCCAAGCAATTGGTTATATTCTGACAAATATTATATAAAATATATATATAAATATATATAAAATATTATAGTTCCTGTCTATATATATGAATATATAATATATATGATATATAATATATATATATAATATATAAAATATTATAGTTCCTGTCTTCCTTGGCGTTTCACAGTTTTCTTCAGTGTATCACAAAGAGAAAATGGACTCAGCCAAATGACGTCAGAAGCTGCGCACAAGAATTCAAACGGTCTGACCTGTATATTTAGACCTTGGGTCGGTCCTTACTCCTCTTTGAAACACTCGCGGCAGAAGCACGGTCCCTTTCCTAATTTCTCTCCCTTCCTAACTTCTAATCCTGGCCCCTCCCTTCCTTGGTGGGTCTCTCTCCCCCACACTCGCAGTCGCACCTCCATACACGCGCAGTCCTTGCTTTAAAATCATTTAGATAAACACCTAAGCAAGATGCTGTCATGATTATCATTTATTTTATATTATTTGTTTTTGTTTTGTTATCATTGGTCTGTTTGCTTTTAATTTATTATTAGTTATATGTCAATTTATTATTATTTACTATTTACCTGTTTGTTTATTATTTAACTATACCTATGCATTTATATATGTATTTTATTTGTTATTTACATTATTATAGTTTTTATTTATTAATATATTATCATTATGATTTTTTTCGCATCCGACCTTGATATGGGCCAAAAGGTCTCTTGTCGGCATGCTCCGCCTTTGCAATCCTTTGGTACTGCGGACTCACGCTGATGCGCAGGCACTCCCCTCTCTAGGGGCACCAACGGTCGCACCCTTTGACCCCCCCCCCCCACACGCACATCGGGGGTGTCAACCGCCCGTCCCCGTCCACGCCGCATACAATCACATTCACACAACCCCCCCCCCCCTTTGATCTCGAGATCAACCTACTCCTCGTCTCCTTCATCTCCTATTTCATAGTCCTGTAGCCACCTTGGGAGACGCCTGTCGCGGTGGAGTCTCCGTGACACCGCCCCCTCATTCGCCGTCACACCATGACTCTCCTCCTTGTTTTCTCCTTCACTCACCACGCGCCGAACATCCAAGATATGCCGCGGCACTTCCTCGACAGAGACGTTGTTCTGCGAATTCACCTCCGTCACTGTCCCTCTCTGGAAAGAAGCAGAGTGCGGGGTGATCTAATAGAAGTGTTCAAGTGGATCAAAGGCTATAACAAGGGTGATGCAAACAAAGTCATCATAATAAAACAACAGGGCAGGACTCACAGTAATGGGTATAAACTGGAAAAATTTAGATTTAAGAAGGAAATAGGCAAGAATTGGTTTACTAATAGGGTGGTCGATGAATGGAATAAACTTAGTAACCATGTAGTGAGCGCTGAAACTATCAGTTGTTTTAAGAAATGGTTGGACAACTTTATGGATGGGGACGACAGGTGGTGATGGATTTGGAGCTGCCTAGTGTAGGCCTTATGGTCTCTTACAGTCTCCTTCATTCTTATGTTCTTATGTTCTCTCGTCCACTGTGGCGTGCACTTCCTATCCTTTGGCCTCACCCATACCTCCTCTCCCGCCTGCACTGAGGTGGAGCCTTCTTCAGGATTGGCCGGTAGTCCCGAGCCCTTCTGGGGCTCTTTGTGGGACCGAGCCGTCATCTTGGTCTGACCTGGCGGGACATGTTATATAAAAAAACTGCCTCCGTCGGTAGTATTCGCGCCTTCTCGGCTATGGACTTAATCGTACGATGGTGTCGTTCTACTATCCCATTTCCGCTTGGTCGGTAAGCTGCCCGGAAGAAGCGTCTTGTGTTCCACTTGTCCAACATGCCTTTCAGCGCCTCCGACCGAAACGCTGCGCCATTGTCCATCAGGATTTTATCCAGTGGGCCCCGTTCCAAAAACATCTCATTCATCACCCGCGCAACTTCTCCATTCCCCGCCTTTAGTTCTCGCCAGATGCCGAACCGTCCCGGCCCGCAATCGACCATCGACAGGTATCTGGTCCCCCGATAGAGGGTTATGTCAACCGCCAGCCGCCTCCAGTTTTCTCCCACACTAAGTTCCCCCATTGAGTGCGGTCTGAGGGCGGGGTCTATGGACTGACATCGGTCGCACGCTCTCACCGCCTGCCGTACCTCTTCCCTCGATGTATTCAGGTCAACCTTCCTTGCCAGGAACAATGACCTATCGACCCCTAGGTGATGCGTTTCGTGCAACTCTTTCGCACGAAGGAACCCTACGGCGTACACTTCAAGCTTCTCCTCGTCATGTTCTTCCTTCACTTTCAGCCAGCTCTTCTTCACTCTGGTTAGCGCGTCAGCTTTGTTCATCTCCGACGGCACCTCCCTCACCCTTATCTTCATGCTGAACTCGTCGATTAACTCCCTCAAGATCCCAAGACGGCTCTTCACAAGGACCTCTGCAGCCAGCCCCTTTCGTGCTTACTCTCTTCTCAGCCGTCAGCACTGTGTTCATCCACCCCGCTACAGTGGCTGAGTCATTTCTGATTTAGACCTCACGCAGCCCCCGTTTCAGTGCCAAATTGACCTCTTTTATGACCGCGTCCAACTCTAATGCGTTGATATGGTAGTAGTCGTCCTTTTTTTTTTCGTTGCCACGCTCGCGTCGCACCACACTACGCCTTGGCTCTGCTGGGGCGCTTTCCACTGTCCCCTCAATGGATCATCGTGCATCGTCCGCTGTACGACGTCACATATCATGTTTATCATGTCATCATCAATCTTCTCTCCCCAATCCTTCGACCCCGACCGCCTCTTGATGTAGCTGCACGCCATACGGATCCAACTGGCGATCGGGTAGTAGCCCACTAATTTGCCACAAAAGGAGAAGAGGTCTCGATTTTTCATTTCATCCGTCACCTTTGGGATCTCGTTGCCTCTCCTGATCATCAGCTTTCCGGTCCCGTCCTTTTCCTTCGCTATCAATCCGTACCGAACCAAATGTTCCACTACGCTTGACGCTGATACCAAGCTATCATCCACCAGTATGTCGTCGAGGTACGAGTCGGTGCCCTTCATCGTTTCAGTCTTCTCCAGTACTATATTCAGGATTTTCGTCATGATCCTCGGGGCCGAGCTGAGCACAAAACCCAGTCTGGTCAAACAGTAAGTTCTCCCTTTATATTTTACTAGCTGGTACTTCCGTAGCTTCTTCGCCACGTGAATTTGCAGGTAAGTCGCCCCGCAAGTCTACAACAGCGGACACCCCCCTCATTCGGCGCCACCTACGTAGGGTCTCGCTGCACATGTCTACAAAATCGTTGCCAGTATGACACTTCACAAACTGGTTCAGTTCTCGGAAATCCAACACCGGTCGTACTTTACTCTTGGTTGGCTTTTCCACTGCCATCAAGGGCAGGATACCGCCCTCCACTGGTTCCTCCCAGGGACTCAAGATTCCCTCCTCTGTCCAGCGCTCCACTTCAAGGTCAAAGCCCTCCCTCACCCCCTCTCTGAGGGTCTGTGTGTAGCAATTGACTTTGTTCTTCAAAAAGGGCAAGCCTTCCTTCGGATACCACTCTACTTCCCACTTCCGGCCATCAAATTCCGCCAGGAAATCCTCGTCCTCAATCATGCATGGCGCCGCCCTCTCGACAGGGTCAAGCTTCGGGGTAGCACCGCGTTCCATCCTTAGCCCTAATCAGGAGCCTGGCGCGGGCTATCAGTTCGCCCATGTTCGCCTTTGCCGCATTATTCATCTCCTGGAGCCCAGCCGATATGCGAAACCCATTCACGAAAACCATTCTCACTACCGTCTCCAGGCCTTATCCGTCTACATGGAAATGACGACCGAAGATCGAAAGGATGTGAAAAGGGTGAAGGAGAGGTTACAGGAGGTTTTCGGTGAGAGCCCTTTTGATGCGTTCTGTAAGTTACAGCGAATGCGGTGGACGGTTCCTTCTGGGTCGGTCCTTACTCCTCCTTGGAACACTCGCAGCAGCAGCACGGTCTCTTTCCTAATTTCTCTCCTTTCCTAACTTCTAATCCCGGTCCCTCCCTTCCTTGGTGGGTCTCTCTCCCTCACACTCACATTCGCACCTCCACACACGCGCGGTCCTTGCTTGGTACTGCGGACCCACGCCGATGCGCAGGCACTACCCCCCTCTGGGAGTACCAACATTCGCGCCCTTTGACACCCCCCACCACCACATCGGGGGTGTCAACCGCCCGTCCCCGTCCGCGCCACATACATTCACATTCACACCACAGTGGAGCAGTGGGTAACGTTCCTACCTCGGAAAACGGAAGACTCGAGTTTTATCCCCGGTAAGTGTAGATGTACTTTCATGGCTTTCCAACCCCTCTCCTCAACAACGGATATCAAAGGTGCGATATATCCACTAGTGTTGCATATATATCTTAGCACCTAATCTATATGATCGAGCTGATTACACTGATTTCAGGCCTCATTCGCAACCACAGCCATTCCAACATACCAGAAAACACTTCACATGACCTTACCATGCACACTGTCACGTCCTTAACGTGAGTAGAATCCTGTGGTTGTGCTGTGTCATGCCCTTGTGTGAATAAAGTCTCCTGTTTGTAATCTTAAGGCACGCCTTGCGTGAAAATATGTTATAATTTTGTATTATATTCCCTAATGTATATACATATATTTCTTGAAGTGTTTAAGCATTGCGCAATACCAGTCTGTTGGAGCGCGCCCATTACGTGTTATCACAGGTAACGCCAAGCGAGAAACGTTCCTATTTTGGCGGGAAAAGCTCGCTTGCTTTCCCATTGGCTGAAAATCTTCAAACTACCGCTTTACGGACCTTTTGCCATGTTTTGAGACGTCGGCTCCTACTTACGGAGTATATAAAGGGCGATGCAGAGAACGACAGACACAGAGTCAATAGAGAAGAGAAGCAGGGAGACTACCGAGAGACAGCTTCAGAATATAGTAGAAAGAGAAGACGAGAAAAGAAGCTAAACCCCAGAGTACATCTGAATCCACGTAGAATTTCTTCTACATCGTCGATTACAACAACTCCGCTATACAAGTCCTTTGGACCACAACTACGGCCCGTTTCCGAATGAAGTATAGATCCCTCGTTTTCCGAATTGTATCAGACACTCTTCAGATTACTGCTTGACTACGAGCGACGCGACTCTGTTATTTTCTCTATTTGAGAAAAAAAAAACACATCAACTATCTATTTGTTCCTGGCTACCAGAAGTTTCTCCTGCCAGAAGAGACTACTTGAAACTGTCCAGAGCAGAAGTTATCATTCACCTCAAACTACCACTACCAAAAATAATCGTTCACCTCAAACCACCTATTTGTTGCCCGAGACCGTTGGTACGACATCAACAACCTGCATCTAGACAGGTCTTCACCATAATCAAGACTTCGTTTGGCCATCCAGGTCATACGTGCTGCAAACAATATCATCCTCAACAATTATTTGGTAAATAATCTGAATCCTTTTTGTGATGGTCTGCGTATATTCCCCCCCCCCCATTTATTACATTATCAACCATTGGGTGTATTGTTAACCATTAATTGTATAACTAAATTATTGAGTGTATTATTGATTTATTGTGTTGTAATTAAACTGTATGTACAATGTATGTAAGAACCAATGTTAAGCTCACGCGCGCATCTTTGAGTTTGCTGCAAAATCTAAGTTGGTGGCGGGGCGTGGCGTCAGTAGTGCAATAACCTCCAAGGTGTATGCACGCTATCGTAATTTTTGTGTATGCCGAGAAAGGTGACTCAATACACAATTCCTGGTGTCAAGGTGCTTTTCATTGCCACCAATAACATTTTGGTGGCACGCGGTTAAGTAATATATATATATTTTTAATATTCTAAACATTTGAACGTTGTCAAGTGATACGTACTTTGGCTGGCCAGCATATGCATGTTTATTGTTTCCAATTTTCAGCTAGGTTTTCTAGTGATACAGTGACTTTAAGAATTATATAAAAGTTGGTGTTCATGAACAGTGTATTTTAAATGTGCGGTATGTGATTTTTTGAGAGACGAATACCTCGTGGTCCTCAGTTTTGGCGCTTCGTGTGGACATTTGTTTATAATCACCGTCTTCTGCATTGGTGGAACACTCGCCTATTGCTGCTGTGTTCGAGGCAACTCATCTGATGCCTAGATGTGGAAGGATTACTGTTCAAGCCTAGTTTGTGCGAAGAATTTTCCTGCGTGATTGCCGGGCTTCAGTACGCCGCCTCCGAGAGACTGGTTATGTTTAAATTGTTGGTTAACAATCTTCTGAATATATTATATATATTTTTTTTCTTGTTACACATGCAACTATATTTGAAGTATTGATATTTCATTTTGTATAAAATTCTTATAGCTTATGTTCAGACAGACATATTGCTTACGTCATAGATAGGTAGCCATGTTACCTACGACATAGGCAGCCATATTGGAACGTCATTATCTTCGGTCATCTTCATTTAGCTTAGTTACTATATGGTTATTCCTTTGCGGTGGCGGTTTTTAACTATGTTATGAGAATTTGATGTTATCTATTTATCTATTTATTAATTTATTATTTTTTTCAAATATTTCCCGAGTGCTGGATTCATTTCACTTCCGCCAGGCCAGATGGATTCATTTTCAACTTTAAAGGGGCACGTTTTTTGTAAGCGGCCACAATAATTAATGTATGCATTGAGAATTTATTTTTATTTTTGCGCGTTAATGTTCCTACGGGTCTATATCTACTAAGTAGAAGTTGCTATCATTTATCAGCAACCAAACTTCGCCTCAGACAATGGCTAATACATTTACACTCCTATATCAGGAGCCTTCCATAGTTAAATTCTCAGCTCTGGACACTCATTACTGAGCGGTTGCCCTCCTCCAACAATGTGAGGACAGCATAGTAAATAATAATGTCAGTAGTGGTTCTGAGAAGATCTCATTCGTGATATCTGAACTTGTTTCCAACTCATTGGCAGCTGAAATGATGTCAGTCTTGACCCCAAAATATTAAACTATAATTATGATACTTTTAGAGCAAATTTACTATTTTAATTCCCCTGTAGGTGATAATTTTCAATGGTGTTTCCATTTAGCTGATGTGCTCACGTCCCATTTGGGAACACTTAACTAAATGCGTGCTCAGGCCAAGGCCAGCAAAATTGCTTTTGAGGCCTTAGAGTCATTAATTCAATCAGATTGGGTAGATAGAGATACTATCACTTGGTATAGGTTCCGCCTTACTTTAGAATACATTTTTATATCTTGTTGCTGGTGTCTTTTGAGATAAGAGTAGCATCGTCTCTCAGCTAATGTCTTTTGCAACAAGGCTTTCAAGAAAACTAAAGGAAGTGCCTTATGGTTCTTTGTGTATTAGCAATACGCAACAACATACAAATGTTCCTAGTTCTCCTCCTCCACAGCCTCAGTCATTAGTACCTACACAAAGCACTCCTTCTTCTACATTATTACCACCTGTACTTACATGTGCCTATTGTCACAAGTCAGGTCATACAAGTGCTTTTTGCATTCGCCATAAGCGTCACGAGCACAAGTCAAAGCAGACCTCTGTACATAGAAACTTCTCTGATACCTCTTCTAACATGACACATGACCTCTCTACAATAACGCTTCAGGGTAAGCTTAGCTACTGTCATGTCCATGGCCAATGTAAGCATTCTGAAACTTAAAGCAGAAACCACCTTCGCCTTTTAGGCAAACTCAGCCCCATTTTCACCAGCGCCCGTATATCCGGTCTCATATCATCCCTTTGGCGGCTGCTGAGTCTTCTCAATTACTTACCTTCCAGTTTTATACAAAGAGAGCACCTATCTCCGTGACAGTAGATACTGGAGCAGAATGTATTCTTATATGTGAAAGGGCATATTATGCCCTCAATTGTTTATAAAATATATCTTTATCTCTTTTTTGTAAAGGATTGCATGCTGAACAAGGTTCTCCCTTGCCTATTCTTGAGTCTATTTGCATTCCCTTATGATTTTCTTTCCATGCTACCGTTTTTCAGGTTAATTTTGTTCTAGTTTCTGGAAGTGCTCTCATGTGTGATTGTTTCTTGGGCACTGACGCTCTTACAGCTAATGACACACACACACACACATATATATATCTGTGTGTGTGTGTGTGTGTGTGTGTGTGTGTGTGTGTGTGTGTGTGTGTGTGTGTGTGTGTGTGTGTGTACCCTAGGCGCCGTGTCGTGACTTTTAATAAATCTGTTATTCCTACATCGGATGAACCAGTTTCCAGATATAGCTCACCTTCTGTGTAAGATCAAACCATACAATTGTCTTCAAAGAGTTCTAATCATTTAGGATCTCCTGTTCTGTCTTGTGCTGCTGTTGTTGTAGGCAAACATTATATTGGTCCTTCAGGTGCAGTTCGAGTCCCGGTACGCATTTCAGGTGCTCCAATTGGTTCTGACGTCTTATCTCTGCCTCACTCTGCTCGTGTTTGTCGTCTAGCATTGGAAGGAACTATCTCCACTGCTCGTGAGGATCATGTTACTACAGCAATGGTAACCAACGTTATTGATGGTCTCATCACATTCTCTTCTGGCAGTCATTTAGGTTCCTTTGAAGTTGTTGACGTTGACAATGTCCATGGTTCGTCTCCTATCATTGAAGCTTATGTGCTACGGCCACCCACAAGCAAGTGACGCAGCTCACTTGGCCTCTAGGTATGCAACGTATGCAGGTGAGATTGATTTTTCTGAAGTGACGTTTCGTCTCATTTACCTGTTAGTGACCCATCGTCAAGCTTTGGCCTTGCCTGGTGATCCATTAGGAGCAACGGATCGTGTTGTCCATAGCATTGATCTTCAGCCAGGTGTTCGACCTGTTTACATACCCTCTTAAATGTTACCTCACTCTCGTTGGCTTATAGCACAGTCCTTGGTTGACGACCTGTTAAGTGAATGCGTTGTCCAAGAGTCTCACTCAGAGTGGAACTCGGCGCTCCTCCTGGTGCCCAAGAAAGACGGATTTTTCCCTCTTGTTATAGACTATAGGCGAGTCAATGAGGTCACAATTCCAGACCCTTACAATTTGCCTGTGTTAAGTGATATTCTCCAGTCCATAGGAACAGGTAATATGGTGTTCACTGCCTTAGGCTTAAAGGTTGGCTTCTGGCAAATTCCCTTGGAGGAGAAATCTCTTAAGATCACGGCCTTCTCGACTCGATCAGGTCATTAAGAATGACTTCGTTGCCCCCATGGGGTTACAGAATGCTTCCTTGACATGCCAACGTTCGATTAAATAAAAATGTTCATGGCCTAGTGAGAAACGGACTCTTTGTTTATCTGGACGACTTAATCTTAGCCTCCAAGGATGTGGAAAACTACTTCCATAAGTTGTCCCTGGCCTTGCAACGTTTTGGTGAAGCTGGATTGAAGCTCAATTGCCTAACTGTTAATCTTTTAAATCTAGCATCCAATTCCTAGGTCATATTGTAGACATAGTGATCAGACCACAGATTATAAAGTCAAAGCTGTTAGGAGCTTCCCTACACCAAAGTCAATAGACCATGCACATTCTTTCCTTGGACTGGCAGGATACTATTTTGCACTTATTAGGAATTTTACTTCAATTGCATCTCCCTTTACACGTCTCCTAAAGAAGAGTACTTCCTTCCATTGGCGTGAAGTTCACCAGAAAAGTTTTGATTCATTGAAGCATGCACTTACTGAAGCGCCTGTGTTGGCATTCCCAAATTATAGTCCCCCCTTTACTAATTGTACAGATGCTTCTGGTACAGGCATTGGAGCTGTACTTATGGAGCAAGTAGATGGTTGTAGGACGCATGTTATTGCATATATTTGTCGCATACTTAACAAGCCTGAGTCTCGTTACTCTGTCACACGTTTAGAAGCACTAGCAGAGGTGTGGGCTTTAAAAAAAATTGTGATATATTTTTTGGATATTCTATTACAGTCTACACGAACCATACTGCTGTCACACAACTTTTCAAAGGCAAAAATCTTTCAGGGCGCCTAGCCAGATGGTTCCTTACTATTGAAGAATTTAACTCGATCCTTAAGCATATTTCGGGACGTGCAAACAATGTTGCTAATGCACTTTCACGTAATGTTCCTGTAGCTGCAGTTGCAGTGATTGACAACTTCTCCTTGCAAGATCTAGCCAAAGATCAAAGAGAGGACCCTGTTTGGTCTGCTGTCATTTATGCTTAGGAATCTGGTGATGATACCACCTTACTAGATTTACCTGTACCCCTGTCCCAATTTTCTCCATAGGACAATGTTTTCATTCGTAATGTGGAAGTGTTTCAGCAGGATGTAGCACAGTTAGTGATCCCCAACTCTCTAGTCCCTGCTGCTCTGTCTCTTGCTCATGATATCCCTCAAGCTGGTCGCCCAGGTCGTGACAAAACTCTGGCTATGGCTCGCAAGAAATATTATTGGCCTAGAAATTGACTGGACATTACCACCCATGTAGCCCAGTGTAGTTCTTGTGCCCAGAACAAAGGTTCTACGCACACTGCTCCTATCATAGAGTACACTACTCCTTCTCGCCCTTTTCAGACTATAGCTATAGACCTTTTGCAATTGCCCCGTAGTACTTAAGGTTCAGTGTATGTACTTGCATGTGTGGACCACTTTAGTCGCTTTGTGTTATTGATTCCCTCGTGTAGTAATTAGCAAGTCTGCTCCAGTAGTTGCCCACGCTTTAGTTTCTCGTGTTTTTGTTCATACGCTACTCCTTCAGTGCTCCTTAGTGACAATGGGACTGAATTTAGGGGTGAAGTTTTAGCAGACATTTGCAAAAGTTATGGCATCACTCAAACCTTCGTGACTGCTTATCATTCTTCATATAATTGTCTAGTAGAGCGGACGAATAGTAAGTTTTTGGACATTCTTAGGCACATTCCTAGTAGCCTCCATGAATATTGGGAGGATTGGCTTCCTCATATCAGTGGTTGCATTAATAGTACAATTAATGTTTCAACAGGCAAGGCGCCTCATTACGTCATCTATAGAGTTGAAAAAGGTTCCCATATGATATATTAACCAGTCCTATTTGTCCCCTCTACAATTATGATGATTATAGTCAACTCCAATGTCACACGTTGCATAGTATATATGATTCTGTGAGAGAAAATCTTGACTCCAAGTCCAAAATGTTAAAACACCAGCATAGCAAGGCTACGCCTATAATAAATATTGGTGATCACGTATATAAAAGCATGCCTGACCGCTAATCTAAACTAAATTGTAGATTTACCGGTCCATTTGCTGGTGACTGAAAAGTTGCATCCCAATAAGTTCAGGGTCTTTGATCCTTCCCAGGGACTGAGTGAAGTATTGCACGTTGATAGGCTTAAGGTAACAGGAGTGCATATCCCTGTATTCGCCCGGCCTCCCCCACACCGTTACTATCTCCGTTGAATGGGTCTTATGCCTTAATATCTGTATGTGAGCATTGCTTATAATGTTATCCATGGTGTCTTGAATTGTGTTTTGTTTGGCTATTAAGTCTTGAATTGTATTTTGTAAGGTGTAGCTATTGTGATGTCTTGATTTGTATTTTGTAATGTTAAGCTATTAAGTGCAATGTCCCAGATGCCCGGCATTTGATATCCCTAGTCCAGCTGGCGCCACTACTCATATATATATATATATATATATATATATATATATATATATATATATATATATATATATATATATATATATATATATTCTTTTGTATAGGTATATTTGTGAGTTATGTATGTTTTCTTGTATAGGGTGTGCTCATGTACAAAATTTCTCCACACTTTTGTATTTATAATATGGCGTGTGTCAAGTAGGTCATCCATCTCTTAAGTTTTGTTTTGCCTCGGTCATTCATTCCCCCCCCCACCCCCTCTGTTTGCTCGGTGGGTTGCCGAACGATGTGATGGTTTGGTTATATTTTCCACATTTATTGCATTATTAACCATTGGGTTTATTGTTAACCATTAATTGTATTATTAAATTATTGAGTATACTGTTGATTTATTGTGTTGCGATTAAATGGTATGTACAATGTATGTAATAACCAATATTAAGTCCACGCGCACATCTCTGAGTTTGCCATGAAATCTTAGTTGGTGGCGGGGCGGGGCATCAGTAGTGTATCAACCTTCATGGTGTATGCACGCTTTCGTAATTTTTGTTGTATGCCGAGAAGGGTGACTCGATACACAATTCCTGGTGTCAAGGTGCTTTTCATTGCCACCCATAACATTTTCCTATCATATGTTTTGTTATATTATTATTATTCTATGTTCATTTATGTTTTAGGTGTTATTTTTGTTAGTGTAATAATATTTAATTTTAATAAAGATTTAAATTATCCTGCCTGAACTCTGTCATTCGTCCGAACTGCGCATGGCCTTTTTTTCCCGTGTTGTGACTAGCCTGACCCAAAGGTGACTCGTGACACAGTTTTACCAAATAGGATTAAGCCACTATAATAAGGTACAAAGGCTGCATTGCCCTTCAGGGGGCCTGAGAGGAGATCCATCTTAACTGCGTCAATAATGGACGGAAGAACTTCAAACATCAAACAACATCTCGGATTTCTTCCCCAAATCTGCGGGTTGCATATCTACTCCAACAGTCGCAGGGAAATAGGCCAGAATGACAAAGACTTTATATGTGACATGAATGTTATTGTCATGTAATAAATAATTGAATAAACAAATAATGCATACATATTAAAATATATGTATATGTAGGAAAATAAATTTTTCTATATTTCATGATATGCACTCATAGATACGATACATTAATTATAGGCGTTCAGGGACAACAGTTGTCCAAAGATGTCGACTCGTTGAAATGTCGACTCAATGAAATATCGACATTTATTTCACCACCTTTATTTAATGTTTTTATCCCACCCTTGTTTATTTTGTTACTATTTCTTGTTGTTTCTTAACAAGAAATCATTTCTTATTATACAAGCCCACCGGCTGCGCCGGCCTGGCTACGCCGGGGGCCTTGGCCTGCGGCGCTGCGCCTTAGGCGCGGGCGCTGCGCGCCCTGGGCTATGCCCCTTTTTTGGAAAATAAAATATCAAAATCATATTGCTTTTTATTTATTGTCAACATCTAGCTGTTCTCGCAAGTCCTTCGAGTTCTTCTTCTTCGAGTTCTTCTTCTTCTTCTTCTTCTTCTTCTTCTTCTTCGAGTTCTTCGAGTTCTTCTTCGAGTTCTTCTTCGAGTTCTTCGAGTTCTTCTTCGAGTTCTTCGAGTTCTTCTTCGAGTTCTTCGAGTTCTCCTTCGAGTTCTTCGAGTTCTTTTTCGAGTTCTTCGAGTTCTTCTTCGAGTTCTTCGAGTTCTTCGAGTTCTTCTTCGAGTTCTTCGAGTTCTTCTTCGAGTTCTTCTTCGAGTTCTTCTTCGAGTTCTTCTTCGAGTTCTTCTTCGAGTTCTTCGAGTTCTTCTTCGAGTTCTTCGAGTTCTTCTTCGAGTTCTTCGAGTTCTTCTGCGAGTTCTTCTTCTTCGAGTTCTCCTTCTTCTTCGAGTTCTTCTTCTTCGAGTTCTTCTTCGAGTTCTTCTCTTTCGAGTTCTTCGAGTTCTTCTTTTTCGAGTTCTTCGAGTTCTTCTTTTTCGAGTTCTTCGAGTTCTTCTTTTTCGAGTTCTTCGAGTTCTTCGAGTTCTTCTTCTTCGAGTTTTTCGATTTCTTCTTCGAGTTCTACTTCTTCTTCTTCTTCGAGTTCTTCGAGTTCTTCTTCTTCCTCTTCTTCGAGTTCTTCTTCTTCTTCTTCTTCTTCTTCTTCTTCTTCTTCTTCTTCTTCTTCTTCTTCTTCTTCTTCTTCTTCTTCTTCTTCGAGTTCTTCCTCTTCTTCTTCTTCGATTTCTTCTAGTTCTTCTTCTTCGAGTTCTTCTTCACCGTAGTTGGCGGTGTTACCGATTTACCACCAAACGCGAAGGGTCTTTAACTTTGACGAATCCCCGGCCATCCTTCCCAACCACCACCTGTGTGTGACCGAATTACCACCGGACGGCGTAAGCAACCATTAATTTTTTTTATATTATATCTCATCCTCTCTTCCTTCCTCTTCTGTATCGGCCAATATCACTGACGAGTGTGCTGTTTAATAGGGTCATCACACTGGGCTATTGTTCCTCCCATATCCTACTTCCATTTTAATAACTAGAATATGACTTCGCTTACAGAAAGTTTGACTTCTCTTAGAACATTTCAACAGTATGTCTAATCCTCGTATATGTTTACATTCTCTTAGTTCATCATTCAGCTTTGCTATACATGATGAAAAGATAATTCAATATTTGGAGATCTAAAAAATAAGATATTGTAACCGAGCTCATTTTTACTCAAACGAACTCTCAACTGTCGGAGCTAGTGAATCCCGTGGAAGCTCAGTGTGATAACCCGGTTATGGGCTATGCAGCACAGGCTGGTTTCGGTACTCGGTGAAGGATAACAGTGCCGGCACACTGGTGTGAAGTACCCCACAAGCATGCCTGTGCGTGAAGTGCAACTTTATGCATTGTAGGGTTGTGTGGTAGCTGATCTGACTCAATGATCGGAGAGGCAAGAAAGGGTCACATCGTCTGGTCATGGTGTTGGGTCAGTCCCTTGTATATATACTGCCTGCCCCGAGCGGGCAGGCCAGTCAGTCAATTAGTCAGTTAGTTCACTGTATTCAACTTGTTACACGTCACTAGGCCTTCACGGTCGGTCCCCCACTTGGGATCACGCCACGTTTGCCTCTAACACTTGTATCTGCATTGGAATAAAGTATACAACGAAACCGTGCATCACTCTCCCCATGTCACCTTGTCCAATATTGTTTATTTATTATTATTGTGAGATATGACATTATTATATACATTATATTATATACATTATTGTGAGAACCAAGTGTTCATTTGAACGTGTATGTTTTCCCGCCAAGTGGGAGCTTGGTCACGTCGCTTAGCGTCAGTCTTGATTTTGCTTACGAAGCGACGGCACGCTCGTTTTTGTAGCGTTTGTAACTAATACAATAATTTCCATTATTGCATTATTTGACCGTTTCATTGGCCACCCAGATACAACACGCGTATGTGACACTGGGCCAAATCTCGTTAGCATGCTACTTGCTATTGGCGTTTCGTTTGAGTAGAAACGACATCGGTTACGATCCTTTGTTTTTCAAATTTACAAGTGTCAAGGAAAAAATGGCAGTGGAGAGAGGATGGTAGAGATGTGTCCAGAAAGAGAGTTGATGCAAATACAGTGTTTGGGAAGAAAGTCAAGCTTAAGTATACACGGGAGAAGGTGGTGGTTATAAGAGGCTCGTAGATAAAGGTAGACAGGTGGGTAAAAAGAGGAGTAGATTGGCGAGGGTTACCTTTTTATGGATCGGTTGTGTACAAAAAAAATACATAAGCTCGCTCTCAGATTTGAGTCATAAAATGACTGGGGACCTATATGACGTGTTTTGCTTGTTGCTGACTTGTAACCTGGGTGAGCGTGCAGTGAATTCGAGATTGCTTGAGTAAACAATGTTGCATGCAGACTTGTAACAGCTGTTCTGATTGGAGAAGGGGTGGAGGAGGAAAAAATTTAATTCGTTCACGATTGTAAGATCACAGCCCTAGGGGAGGATCTTAAATATAACATTAAAAATCATGGGACTAAAGAAATCAAGTCGTCACTGTAGAAGTGACCTGGGACCCAAATTATTTGTTCTTGACGGGATTCCTTAAGAGCACGCCGTAGAAAAAGTACCGAGGAAAGTTACAGAAGAAAAGTCGTCATAAGTTTAATTCCCCTTGTCTAAAGGTGGAACCAGTCTAGAAATTGAATAAGTTGAATGATCTGAGGCATGGGCCCTATAGATGAAAATAGTGAAAGGAAAATAGAAAAAGAGACTTACTAAAGGAAAGTAAAATCACGAAAGAAAGACGGCAACAGAGTAGTGACAGACATCACATTGGTAGATAGGGTTTTAATGGATTATGTAGTGGCAATCAGAAGATTTTTGGTTTTACATGTTCTAAGGGGAGAGAGTAGGGGAATATCATATATTTTTGGTAGAAGGTAAGTTGAGATTGGAGGATAGATGGAGAAAGACGAAAAGGACACAAGGTAGGGAGGTACTTAGGGTAAACTGCTTAAATGAGAAAGAAAAGTAGGAGTACAAGAAGAAGCCGTGAGAAAAATACGAGGGAGTGAAGAATAGAGTAGAACTAGGAGTGGAAGAGGAATGGGGATGTTTCAATAGGGAGTAACAAGGTGTGCAAAGATTGTGTGTGTACAGTGCTTTGGTATGAACAACCAAGGAAGATTATCAAGCACCTAACTACACAGTAATTTTTATCTCTTTCAATCGCCGGATAAGGTGAGTATACGGCGAGCCTGAAATCTGGAGCTGAAGGCCCTCGATCGATGTTAGGAGGTAGAAGGTCTTGGGGCTGAAGGTGAGTTGTTGCTCCGACGGTTGGTGAGGCTGTTCTGCAACTTGCGACTTGCAAGGTAAGACCACCCGCTTGCGCGGGATCGGTTTTTGTGGGAGGGGAAGAATGTCTGTGAGAAAATGAAAAGATAGTAGTGTATAAAAGAGGGCTATTGCCACCGGGCAATTAAGCGAGCGATCAGGGGCTGTTGGTGGTCGTGGCTCAGGAGAAATGGACTGGGAACTCGGACGGCGGCGCCGACGCCGGGATTATAATCACCAAAAGTTCAGAAAATGGTAGGAGGCGTAGTAGTAGAGAAAGGTGGAAAAACGGAAAAATCTTTAGTGGGAGGTAAACTGAAATGAGAAGATGTAGTATAAGAGAAAGTTAGAAAGGAAGCGAATTTTAGTCAAAGAAAAAGTAAGTGTATATGTTTGTGCGTGGGTCGTGGCTATGTTCGTGAGAGGTGTGTGTATGTATCTTACGGGAAGTGAGTAGAGCTCACTTCCCGCGTGTAGAGCGCGTTCCTGTTTAGCCCCAGGGAAGGCCTAAGCTGTTCCTGCTTTTCCCCAGGTTGGGTTTGAGAGACTGTAGAGGTGATCCAGTTGCGGTGCGAAGGGGGGCAGGCGGTCGGGTGTTGTATTATCTTTCTTCTTCCAACCACAACTCTGAAAGCAGAGAATTACGTGATTGGGAATTGTGTGTAAATGTCAGAAGTGTAAACCCGCTCGCCAGCGTCAGCAAAGAGGCCAGCGTTAGGTTGTGGGCCGGTTGGACAGAGAGGCTTCCCAATTCCTCTCTGTCGACCAGCCGGCGATTTGATAAGGATTCTGATTAAGAGTTGGGTTGGGCCTCTGCTAAGCCAGCGAGCAAGTGTGCATGTGCCTCTTTTCTTCCAAGCACTACTCTGAAAACAGAGACTTACGTGACTTGGGAAATGTGTGTATTTGTCTTTGGTGTAAGCCCGCCTGCCGACGTCGACGAAGAGGTCGGCCTGTGCCAGACCGGCAGCAGCAAAGTAGATATATCTCCTCGCCACCACCGGCCGGCGAAGATTGCTGGGCGCTTGTTAAGTGAGCTGGAGTGGAGAGACGTCCGACCTCTAGGAGCGCTGAGTTGATTCTCAGTCGGTTGGCAAGAGACCGTCTTTTTAAACCCCGCGGTGGGCTCGTAGAAGGGTCCCGTCGGATTATCTAGCCTTCTGATTGGCCGCCCGTTAGATTGTCTAGCCTTCTGATTGGCCGCCTTTCCTTTGGCTGTGGGCCGCGTGAAAAAGACAGAAAGAAAGAAAAAAACTGAGTTTTGGCGAAGGCATACGCCTCCGCTTGCGTTGGTGACGTCATCAGTCTGGGTTGGGCCGGCCAGGAAAGCAGACGTCTCAGGCGCGTTCGGAGTCGGCGGTTGAGACAACGTCACCACATTTGGAACAAGGAGGATGGGTGGAAATAGAAGGTAGTGAATGGTGGGATGATGTAGCAAAGAAGATTGTAGAAGAGAAGAAACGAGCATTTACAGATTAGTTACGAAGTAGGAGGAGAGAATCATATGAGAGGTACAAAGAGAGAGAAGAAAAGTAAAGCATAAGATTAAGGGGGCAAAGAGGAGAGCAGATGTGAAATGGGGTAAGGGCATTATGGTAAATTGTGCTCGATAGTGATGCTAAATACAAACACAGGGGCTCTGTGTCTTCATTATTGTCGACTATTTGTGTTTCTGTGGTGGGGCATAATGATTATTTGTAAAGTAAGAGGTCGGGTTTGCAGAAGTAGAGGTGCTGAGTTCGTGGTGTGTGACTGGTATGCGTCCATTCTCGAGCGTAACTGTCGCACCACTCAAGGTCTAAGTAAACAGGTCTAACCGCTGGAGCAGTTCTGCGCAGCTTCTGACGTCATTTGGATGCGTCCATTTTCTCTTTGTGATACACTGAAGAAAACTGTGAAACGCCAAGGAAGACAGGAACTATAATATTTTATATATTATATATATATATTATATATCATATATATTATATATTCATATATATAGACAGGAACTATAATATTTTATATATATTTATATATATATTTTATATAATATTTGTCAGAATATAACTAATTGAGTGGAGCGGTGCGAGCGAAGGCGACGTCATTTTCGAACGACGGACCAGCTTCAACTGACAGCTATAGGACCCGCTAACCCCACTTTGAACAGCCAGGTGACGTTCACGGGCCCGCTGCGCCAACTCCCTCGAAATTCGGTCGGAAGTGGTTAGACCTTATATTCTTAGATCTTGGCACCACTGACCCGGGCGACCCCAGCGCGCTTGGGTCGCCACCCCTCCCCCCACCCCCTATCTCTGCATGGCACTGCCTTAACATAAGAACATAAGAATGAAGGAGACTGCAAGAGACCACAAGGCCTACACTAGGCAGCTCCGTATCCATCACCACCTGTCATCCCCATCCATAAAGTTGTCTAATCGTTTCTTAAAACAACTGATAGTTTCAGCGCTTACTACATGGTTACTAAGTTTATTCCATTCGTCGACCACCCTATCAGTAAACCAATTCTTGCCTATTTCCTTTTTAAATCTAAATTTGTCCAGTTTATAACCATTACTGCGAGTCCTGCCCTGTTGTTTTAATATGATGACCTTGTTTGCATCATCCTTGTTAAAGCCTTTGATCCACTTGAACACCTCTATTAGATCACCTGAACACCTCTATTAGATCACTTTGGAAAGTGATTCATGATATTGGGGATAAAGTTGTGCTTCAGTGGGGAGAAAGCTATGTTTCATGCATGGTAGATACTATGCACCGACTTGTTTCTACTGTCAAAGATATTCTCATTGAGAACAGAAAGATTATCGCACTGGGATTGCACGGGTTACAATCATTTATTTTTCCAATCTTCAAATAACAAATCATATTTCCTTCATTCAGCAAAGTTGAACGATGAACTAAGAGTTTGCAAATCTATACAAAAGTTAGACATACTTTTTGTCACAACTTCGGCGTTGCGACACACCACCTAGTGTTTCCCCCATTATCTTTTAGGGCTTCGGCCTCTCCTTTACATGCAGACTAGTAAGCACCCCTTTCTTTTCGGCCCCGGAAGGTGGCACTTAACCTATTACTTTTTCACTCACTCAGTAGACATTGAAAGTCTTAAAACATCCAATGATTAATTCTTTATATTTCTACTCCCTTCTCAGGCAAGTTAAAGTTACGAGAGTCCCATTTCCCCACAGCATTTTGTTGTGAGAATTTGGCGCCATTTGGTTGACATTGCCTTATCGAGGCTAAATATTCTCGATTTCCTCTATTAGATGAGAGATATCCTCGAAATATCCTCTATTAGATGAGAAATATCCTCGATTTCCTCTATTCGATGAGAATATGAGAATTTATGAAGCGGCCTTGCTGTGGATGTGCTGTGTCTTGGGACACTGCTTCTGACCCAGGGCAGTGGGCAGGATGCAGGGATGACCCGTCATCCAGGGGAAGACGGGGAGAAATCCCTTCGGGCTGCGTCAAATTATTTCTCATACATACTTCCTCACCCCCCATCCCCCACCTACTCCCCCTCATGCATCACAGCATCATCCATACACAACCATTCTCCATTCACCCCTATCTTCTGTCCTCTCCCGTCCTTCCTCTACAGACATTCCTCTCTTTTGTAATGCCCCTTTCACCCCATCCATCCATCTCATCCTAGGACGCCCCCTCATATTCACTCCTTCCACCTCTGCCTTCCTCACTTCTTTTACTAATCTTTCTTCACTCATTCTTTCCATGTGTCCAAACCATCCTAATACTCTTTCATTCACTCTATCTCCCAGCTCTCTTTCCACCCCTGTTCTCCTCCTCACCTCCTCATTTCTCACTCTATCTAGCCTAGTAACCCCTATCATACTTCTCAGATACCTCATCTCAAACACATTCAAACTTCTTCTCTCTTCCTCTCTTATGTTCCATGTTTCTGCCCCATACAGTGCTGCTGGCACAATCACTCCTTCATATAACCTCCTCTTAGCATCCATTCCCAGATGTCTATTTCTCATAACACTTTTTAATCCACCTAGGCATTTACTCGCTTCTCTCAATCTACATTCCACCTCAACCCCCACTCCTCCCTTTCCTGCCACATTCGACCCCAAGTATCTAAAACTATTCACTTCCTCCAGTTGCTCTCCCTTAATGCTCACTTCCAACCTGTTGTCACTCTCTCCCCTTGTATATCTCATCACCTTACTTTTGCCCACATTTATCTTGAGCTTCCTTCTTTCACACACCTCAAACTCTGTCACTAACTTCCTCAATCCCTCCTCTGATTCTGCTATAAGCGCAGTGTCGTTAGCAAACAACAGCTGGCTTATTTCCCACTTTTCTCCATTTTCTTTAACCATCTCCAACCCCTGACTCACCACCCTTGCATTCACCTCTCGCACCACCCCATCCATGTATAAGTTGAACAGCCAGGGCGACATAACACATCCCTGATGAAGTCTCACCTTTACCTGAAACCATTCACTCTCTCCATTTCTAATCCTAACACAAACTCTACTACTCCCATTAAAACTCCTGACTGCTCGTAACAGCTTTCCTCCTATCCCATATATCTGCAGTACCTCCCACAGTGCCTCTCTGTCCACCCTATCGTAAGACTTTTCCAAATCCATAAAAGCCCCCCCCCAAAAAAAAAAGTCCTTACCTTTTCCTATAGCTTTGTCACATATCTGTCTTACCACAAAAATCCACACTGCTCCTCACCAATTACTCCCTCTATTCCTCTCCTAATCCTCTCAATCAATATCCTCCCATAAGCCTTCCCAACTACACTCAACAAGCTGATCCCCCTGAAACTATTACACTAACACTTGTCCCCCTTTTCCTTGTAAAACGGAACTTTACAGCACTCCTCCAGTCCTCCGGCACTCTACCCCCTCTTAAACAAACATTAAATAACCTCACTAGGCAGTCCACCGTAACTGTACCTCCTTTCTTCAGACATTCTGCATGGCATCCATCCAACCTAGGTGCCTTACCTGCTCTCATCATCAACAGCTGCCTTCACTTCATCTTTCCTTATTTCTTCATTTTCCTCACTCACCACTCTCATTTTCTTAGCGCTTCCCACTGCAACTACCTTTCCCTCCCTATCTTCCTTCACATTCAGCAACTCCCTAAAATACTTTGCCTATCTTCCTCTCACTGCCTTCTCTTCCATTATCATCTCTCCATCTGCACCTTTTACCTTTTCTTCTCTACTTGATTCGCTTCCTCTTCCTCTCTTAATTTCTTCCCAAAACATCTTTTTATTTTCTGTCATGCTCTTACCCCATTTCACATCTGCTCTCCTCTTTGCTTCCTTATCTTATGCTTAACTTCCCTTCTCTTTACTTTGTACCTCTCATACGATTCCCTCGTCCTAATTTGTAGCCAATCTATGAATGCCTGCTTCTTCTCTTCTACACCCTTCTTTGCTTCCTCACCCCACCACTCACTACCCTTCCTTCTATTTCCTCCTGCCCTCCTTGTTCCACACACCATCTTTGCGCACCTTATGACTCCCTCCTTGAACCATCCCCATTCCTCCTCCACTCCTAGTTCTACTCTATCCTTCACTCCCTCCCACTCCTCTCTCAGCTTCTAATATTTCTCCTTTTCTTTCTCATTTAAGCAGTTCACTCTAAGTACCTCCCTACCTTCTGCCCTTTTCCTCTTTCTCCACCTATTCTCCACCCACCCACCCACCAAAAAAAAAAAAAAAAAAAATATATATATATATATATATATATATATATGTATATATATAATAAACAAATAAATGAATAAAATAAGTTATGTGTCTGCCTTAAGAGAATATGGTATTACGTAACTTCAATTACATAATCATCAGTAATGTCGGAAACCCTTCACCGCCCGTTTCACTGTCTTCCTAATTAACCTATCTTGCTTTTTGTTTTATTTTCCTTTTTGCTATATTTATTTAGCGTAATTTATCTTAAGCTTATCTGTTATCAAAAGCTCCAAAAACATGTAATTTGTCTTGAATATGATTGATTAGATTGGGATAATGCATCAATTATTTTTAAATCACACTGTAGCTTTCGAAGGAAAATTGTAGAATCTTCTCTAATAAAACATTATCCTAACTTAAATACCTCAAAAGGTCAGTGGCCCCCACATTGTATTACGAGGTTAGCGGTCAACAAATTAATGTCAAGAGCGGTCGGACAAAATAACACCAACTGTCCTTCCTTTACCTAACCATTTCAACCTAACCTGAGTCCCCCCACTTTTCCCATCCCCTTTTATGTACCCCTCACTACCTCATATATACTTGTACCTTAACTTCTTGTAAGTATTCTGCTGAAGAGGACTACGGATAGTAGTCGAAATATACAGTTCCCTGTACTTCCGTTATTATTTCTCCGATAGTGGGTTTATAGTGAACATGCTTTGAAATATGCTGTGTATGTTTTGCACATTAATAACATTGTTGTTGGGCGGTTATCGATACTTTCTTCTGTTGTCTTTCTGAATTTTATATGTTATTAATATATTTTTATTATTTTCTCCCTCTTTTATATTCTTTTCCTCAGTAGTTCTTTCTTTATTTTCACAATTCCTAAATTTGATAACGAACAGCTGTCCTACAATCATGAATTGTTTATTCCTGTATTGGCATGGTGTTTGATAAATGTTAATCGTCACGTGTGCAGCAGGCTGCACACGTGACGATTAACATTTCGTGACGATTAACATTTATCAAACACCATGCCAATACAGGAATAAACAATTCATGATTGTAGGACAACTGGTCTCCAAAACAGCTCCCCTAGGACAAGCTGTGTGGTCAACTCTTCCTCAAAATAAATTTTCTAAAAACTGTCCGAATGTGTTCTCTATTGTTCGTATGTTTTTTTATGTTTTGGTTTTTAACTTTATTTTTTATTTATGTTACTAAACATAAGATGAAATCCAATAAAACACATTTGTGCTTCACCAGTAATGTAATGTGCTCTATGTTTGCTCAAGTGCCAATCAAAGGATTACAAAGGATTACAAAGGCGGAGCATGCCGACAGGAGACCTTTTGATCCATATCTAGGTCGGATGCGAAAAAAAATCATAATAATAAAATAATAAATAAAAACTATGATAATGTAAATAACAAATAAAATACATAAAATAAATGCATAGGTATACTTAAATAATAAACAAACAGGTAAATAGTAAATAATGATAAATTGACATATAACTAATAATAAATGAAAATCAGACAGAAAATGATAACAAAACAAAAACAAATAATATAAGATAAATTAAAATCATTACAGCATCTTACTTAGGTATTTATCTAAATGATTCTTAAAGCTTCGAACTGAACTACATTGCACTACCTGTGCAGGAAGTTTATTCCATTCATTAACTACACGGTTGGCAAAGTTGTTTCTGCTTGGGCCACACCTCAAATGTGCTCTATGTTTGCTCAGAAAGTGCTAATCACACCTCTTTCACACCCCCACTGCTTGGGTCACACCTTTTTCACCCCCACAGAATCTGCTCAACACCTAGGTGACGGACTACAAGGAAGGCAGGAAAACTATCCCAGACCTACTGCGTGGCATCAGCCAAAACCTGCGAGGTGGTCAACCCAACGTCTAGGCCATTACCTGTGTACCTGTGTATTATTTTAAAAAAATGTTGTACATAATATCTAATGGTATTTTGATTCTTGCTATTTTGAGTAATATATAATACATGTGTATTACCTGTGCATTATTTAATAAAGTGTTGTACATAATATATGGTATTTTGATTCTTGCTATTTTCAGTAATATATAATACCTATGCATTACCTGTGTATTATCTAATAAACTGTTGTACATAATATATTATGGTATTTTGATTCTTGCTAAATATCTCAAAACTATTGTTAGAAAAAAAAAAAAAAAATTGGGACGAGATGTCCTATTTTTGGGGGACCAGTTCTCCTAGGGGTGCAGATTTGGGGACCAGTTGACTGAGGAGCAGTTGACCAGGGACCAGTTGACCGTTCATGCAATTCATTACGGGGTAGTTGGCGCCATGAATAGGTTTTAGGAGAATGGCTGAAGTAGACATTTTGAGGGTAGGATCATGAACTTTAAACTGCAATAAAAAAGTGTAACTTATTTAGCTATCACTGGCTTTGGGAAGTACTAAAAATAATTCCGGTAAAACTAGACACCTTTTATTTACAGTGATTACTCTTAAACATGGGACATTGTGGGGTAAATTAATCTGTGGCTAGCTTTAGTCTGTTGATACTGTCTTTGATCTGGGTGGTGTCTTTGTGCGTGGCAGTTGGTTCTTGATTCTCTTGACAGGGCTTTTCTGCAAGTCTGGGGGTTCTTGAAGTATTGAGTTTGATGTTCTGTCTTGTAGAGCTTGCTTGGTGAATGTATGGTTTTTTTTTGTGGATGTATTGTGTGGTACAGAAGGTTGGTTATTTATGTTTGAGTATGTTTAACTTTCAGCTGGTAATGTTGCGTGATAGGAGATGTGGCATTGAAATGTGTAAGCTACCTATCATTTTCATGTAATCCATATGCATAATTTTTGTTACTGTATGTAGGTGTCCTACTGGGGGGTGATTTCGGTGCATCACATGATTACTCTTAATGCTTTTTGTGTAGTTTGTAAAATTCCAATGTGTGGCTGATAGTGGGAACTGTACTGTGGATGCATAGTCAAAGGTGGTTCTCATTATTTGTTTGATGACAGTAATTGGAATTTAATGTCTGAAGCCTGTGATGATGGAATTGAGTAGATTAGGAGAGGAATAGTGTAGGTTTAGGATAGGTAAGGGTTGCGTAGATCAGATTTTTGTGGCAAGGTAGATATGTGAGAAAGCTTTAGAAAAAGGTATTTTTTTTTTATGAATTTGGAAAAGGCTTATGACAGGGTAGATAGGAAGGCACTGTGGGAGGAATTGCAGATATATGGGATAGGCGGTAAACTGTTAACCCACTGAACTCCGATGACAAGATTCTTTGTCATTTGGTCAAATAAAACAAAAAATCATAAAACACCAAAATGTTTGATCAAACATTTTGGTGTTTTATGATTTTTTGTTTTATTTGACCAAATGACAAAGAATCTTGTCATCGGAGTTTAATGGGTTAAGAGCAGTCATTGAGTGTTCTCGAGAGTAGTAGAGCCTGTGTTAGAATCAGAAATGGAGAGAATGGTTTGATGTAAAGGTGGCTGTTCAATTTATACATGGATGGGGTGGTGTGAGAAGTAAACGTATGGCCAACGGGTTGGAGATTGGAGATGGTTAAAGAAAATGGAGAAAAGTGGGAGATAAGCCAGTTGTTGTTTGCTGACAACACTGCTTGTGGCAGGATCAGAGGGATTAAGGAAGTTAGTGACAGAGTTTGGGAAGGTGTGTGAAAGAAGGAAGTTGAAGATAAATGTAGGTAAAAGTAAGTGATGAGATGTACAAGGGGAGAAAGTGGTAGCAAACTGGAATTATTAAAGGAAAGAGACTGGAGTAAGTGAATAGTTTTAGATACTTGGGTGCAAATGTGGCGAGAAAGGGATAAATGAAAGGAGAATGTAGATTGAGAGAAGCAAGCCTTGGGATTAAAAAGTGCAATGAGAAATAGACATTTGGAAATGGATGCAAAGAGGAGATTGCATGGAGTGATTGTGCTGACAGCACTGTATGGGGCAGAAACATGGGAAAAAAAAAAAAGAGGAAGAGAGGAGTTTGAATGTGTTTGAGATGAGGTGCCTGAGAAGTATGATAAGGGTTATAAGGCTGGATAGAGTGAGAGACGAGGAGAGGAGAATGGAGGTGGAAAGGGAGTGAGTTGGGAGATAAGGTTGATGAGAGAGTATTGGGATGGTTTGGACACATGGAAAGAATGAGTGAAGAAAGATTAGTAAAAGAGGTGTGGCAGAGATGGAAGGAACGAACATGAGGGGGTGACCAAGGATAAGATTGATGGATGGGGTAAAAGGGGGATTGGGAAAGAGGGGAATTTCTGTTGAGGAAGGATTGGAGAAGACAGAGGATAGGGGTGAATGGAGAGTGGTTGTAATAGATGATGCTGTGATGCATGGAAAGAAGTGGGTTGGGGATGGGGGTTGAGGGAGTGAGAATAATAAATTGACACAGACTAAAGGGATTTCTCCCCGTCTTCTCTTTTTCTGCATAAGGGGACAGAAAGTGGGGTTGTCGAGTAAATGAAGAAGCCTTGCCATGGATGGGCTGTGTTTTGCTACACTGCTTCTGATCCAAGGGTAGTGGGCAAGATGCAAGGATGACCCATCATCTAGGAGGAGCCAAATTAAGAGGAGGTGGGTGAATGGGAGTGGAGTATGTGGGGATGGAATGGATGGGAGTGGATTATGCCTTTGTTTTTTGGCTGCTTCCTTTATGAATTGGGACAAAGCCTTTGGTAAATGTAGTTTTCTTATAGATTCTCATTGTCAGATCTGTGATGTGTAGCCTGAAGGACAAAGGAGTATCAAAAGTGAAGTGCTTCAGGTACCTTATTTGAGGCACCTTTTCTAATCTCTGCTCCACATGGGGTAAACAGAAATGGTCCCATTACAGAATGACCTCCAGGCCTGCAACACCACTTGTGTGGGTTGTGATTAGGGCTTTCAGAGATCACCTTCTACTGCTTTCTTCATCATGCACTATTGCCAGAGGAGTTTTGAGTGTCAAGAATCAAGCTCTTGTTAAATACTGCTTATATTGTCAGTCTGAGTTACTACCCTCTCTGATGAAGTAGCTTCCAGGTAGCACCAATTGGAGGCTGTGGGTCAGGAGTTGGTCTTCCTCTTCCAGATGTCCTGATTCTGAGTCTCACGCCAAGAACCTGCTATCCTCTAAGTAGGGAGATGAGGTGAAGAGAGTTGTAGGATCTCAAAACAGGATTCATGACAGGTGCAGGATACCTGAGGAAGACCTTTGCTTTCCTGAACATCAAAAGGATTAAACCCATCTTGATTGACCCTTTTGATGTTGTTCATGGCTTATATACCAGTTGTATTCAGCTGAAGTAAATTCCCTAAACAAAATACATTATACCATTCCCTCAGTACACCAACATCCTCCAAGGTTTCAAGAGACAACAAGATTAGCTCATCAGATACAGTTAATGAGGAGTTTCAAATGGGATTGTACTTTGAAATAAACAGATGACTATCAAAGATAAGTATAACATGCTAACAAGCATGTTTTAAGCTTTACTATACGGTATGAGAACTGTATTATATTCAATCACCAGTGAATAAAAATATGGAAAAAAAAGGAAGGCAGTGTACAAAAGGTGAACCTAAATCATGCCATTATGAATCATGGTGGGAACATAAATCCTCAGTCTGATTAGTAATTCCAGAGCAAACAGTATCATACCCTTGGCTAACTTGGGTCAATTTTGCATACCAAATACAACAGAAAAACATTTCATCCATCCTTCCAATGTCTTAGAATACATTACTATACCTTTTAATCATGCTTGCTCTTTACAAGTTCATACAAAAATACTTTGTACCATATATCATTGAGTAATAGTCAAATCTTTTACTTTTTTATACTTGAATTTAGGTGGTCTACTAATATGTACTATTTTCATAGGGATGAAAGTCATGGCTGAAATGAGTAAAAAATAAACAGCCAAGTGCCAGATTGCTATAGATATAATGAAGAAAACATCACAGACTATTGGTCTAAAAACAAGTCTCCATTGCGCTGAAAGCATGAGGTTTCAGCTAGGATTCTGGGTCGAGCTCACTCCAGGACCCTATAACTCAAATCTCCTGCACTCAGAGCTATGTAGGCTTGATTTGTAAACCAGATTTACTGTACCAATAACCTGTTTCTTCATATTAACAATCTTACCAAATATACAGCCTATTTCTGCAGTTTATCCATAAATGATACTTATAATGATTGTTGTCAATGAGTCACTGTACACTGGTAAACAATTGTTGTTTTGCATCACCAGCACCATCTATTAGTACATCACACTATTCATGAAAAAGGGCATTAAAAACAAAAGAAAAATATATGGTACTGATGGTATTTTATTTTAAAGAGTATGTTCACATGGAACACACATACATTGTGATAATTGTAAGAGACATACACCAAGGGCTTTTTCCCTCTTACAATGGAGGTAGCCAAAGTCAAAGGCATAAATCCTTTCCCACCCATTTCATCCCCACATACTCCATCCCCATTCACCATCCTTTTCTCTTTTCTTTGCTCCTCCTAGATGATGGGTCATCCTTACATCTCACCCACTGCCCTGGGTCAGAGGCAATGCAATAAGACACAGCACATCCACAGCAAGGGCACTTCATTTAATAGGTGACCACCCCCTGTCTGATCACTCATACAGAAAAAGAGAAGATGGGGAGAAATCCCTTTGGGCTGCACCAAAATATCACTCACATCCACTCCCTTCCATGCATCACAGCATCATCCATACACAACCATTATCAAAAAAACCCTATCTTCTCCCTTCCTTCCTCAACAGACATTCCCCTCTTTCCCAACACCCCTTTAACCCATCCATCCATCTCATACTTGGTTGCCCCCTCATGTTGTGGTGATGTTTGGTGCATATTTCCTAAGTGAACCTTAACTTTCGTGGGCTTTTGGCCCTCTGGTTGGGATTTGGCATGCCCCAGGGGTTGGCTCCACCCCCAAGCTGCCTGGCCTGGGTCACATGACTGTGGCCCTGGAAGATGATTGGTTAGTTACTCAGGTGTTGTGGTGCACCTGGCACCTAGCAGGGTCGTTTGGCTTAGGAAGGCAGTTCACTCTGCCTATGCACACAGCCAAGGGTGGTCATCATTCTCTAAAAGTAAGTGTCCTCATGCAGTACTCTCTTGGTGATTAGTGTTTGACTTCTGATCTGAATCATATTCACTAATTGACAATAAAATGGAGCAGTAATACATGATTGTCTGTTTTGTCACCTTCCACCTCCTGTTCCAGCTACCATAATGTTCACTCCCTCTACCTCTGCCTTCCACACCTATGTTACTAATCTTTCTTCACTCATTCTTTCCATATGTCCAAATCATCCAAATACTCTTTCATTAACCCTATCTTCCAACTCCCTTTCCACCCCCCTCTCCTCCTCATTTCTCATTTTATCCAGCCTAGTAACCCCTACCATACTTCTCAGGCATTTCATCTCACATTTAAACTCTTCCTCTCTCATGTTCCATGTTTCTGCCCCATTCAGTGCTGTTGGCACAATCACCCCTTCACACAATCTCTTCTTTGCATACATTCCCAAATGTTTATTTCTCATTATACTTTTTAACCTCTTCAATACAAGTCAAATATTTGGGTGCACATTAGCTGCCTGATGTATGATGATGCATCACAATACCCGTATTATAAAATATAAAGTTACAGCTGTTGTAGTTGTTCTCTTTCACCCAGAATGTTTGTAACCACTGAAAAAGCAATGAAGCCTGTTTACAGAATAAGAGGGTCACTCAGCTACAATTACAAGATAAGTATAGTTAGGAAGCCGACACTGGCATCTTCATACACTCACTCACGCCTAAAGATGCCTACGTAGGCATCATCGTATTCAAGGGGTTAATACCCCAAGGCATTTACTTGCTTCTCTTAATTTACATTCTAACTCCACCTCTACTCCTTTCTGCCACATTCGCACCCAAGTATCTAAAGCTATCCACTTCCTCCAGTCTCTCTCCCTTAATACTCTCTTCCAATATGCTGCTATCCTCTCCCCTTACACATCTCATCACCTTACATTTACCCACATTTATCTTCAACTTCCTTCTTTCGTACACCTTTCCAAGCTTCATCACTAACTTTCTTAATACCTACTCTGATCATGCTACAAGCTCAGCATCATCAGCAAACAACAACTGGCTTATCTTCCATTTTTCTCCATTTTCTTTAACCATCTGCAATCCCTGGTCCATTATCCTTGCATTTCCCTCTTGCACCACCCCATCCATGTATAAATAGAACAGCCACTTAACATTGAACAAACAACATAAAATTGAACACAACAACAAAAAATTACATCAGAATCTTCAAATTGTTGACTTTACTACAAATATTATGGCAGATTACTGGTAGTATTTCATTACTCACATTGAACACACATGGTATGACAATTACTGGTATGATATACACTTTATATAAAAAAATGACAAAAAAAAAAAAAAAAAAAAAAAAAAAAGGTGGGAAGTGCCAAGAAAATGACCGTGATGAGTGAGGAAAATGGAGGAGAAATAAGGAAGGATGAAGTGAAGGCAGCTATCAAGATGATGAAAGCAGGTAAGGCACCTGGTCTGGAATGTCTAAAAAAAGGAGGTACAGTGATGGTGTACTGGCTGGTGAGGTTATTTAATGTTTGCTGGAGAGAGGGTAGAGTGCTGGAGGACTGGAGGAGTGCCTGTATATTTCCACTTTACAAGGGAAAAGGGGACAAGTGTGAGTGTAGTAGTTTCAGAGGGATTAGCTTGTTAAGTGTAGTTGGGAAGGCTTATGGGAGGATCTTGATTGAGAGGATTAGGAGAGGAACAGAGGGGTAATTGGTGAGGAGCAGTGTGGATTTAGGACAGGTAGAGGTTGTGTAGATCAGATTTTTGTGGTAAGACAGATATGTGAGAAAGCTATAGGAAAAGGTAAGGATGTTTTTTGGGTTTTTATGGATCTGGAAAAGGCTTATGACAGGGTAGACAGGAAGGCCCTGTGGAAGGTTTTGTGGATATACGGGATAGGAGGAAAGCTTGTAGGAGCTGTCAAAAGTTTTTACAAGAGTAATAGAGCATGTGTTAGGATTAGAAATGGAGAGAGTGAGTGGTTCGAGGTAAAGGTGGGACTTCGTTTAGGATGTGTTATGTCACCCTGACTGTTCAACTTATACATGGATGGGGTACTGCGAGAGGTAAATGCAAGGGTTGTGGGTCAGGGATTGGAGATGTTTAAAGAAAATGGAGAAAAGTGGGAGGTGAGCCAGCTGTTTTTTGCAGACGACACTGTGCTTGAAGCAGGATCAGAGGAGGGATTGAGGAAGTTGTTGACAGAGTTTGGGAGTGTGAAAGAAGAAAATTGAAGATAAATGTGGGTAAAAGTAAGATGATGAGATGTACAAGGGGAGAGAGTGGCAGCAGACTGGAGGAAGTGGATAGTTTTAGATACTTGGGTGCAAATGTGGCAGGAAAAGGTGTAGTGGAGGTGGAGGTAGAATGTAGATTGAGAAAAGTGAGTAAATGCCTTGGTGAATTAAAAAGTGTAATAAGGAACAGACATTTGGGAATGGATGCTAAGAGGAGACTGTATTAAGGAGTGATTGTGCCAACAGCACTGTATGGGGCAGAAACATGGAACATAAGAGTGAAAGAGAGAGGGAGTTTAAATGTGTTTGGGATGAGGTGTCCGAGAAGTATGATGGGGGTTACTAGGCTGGATAGAGTGGGAAATGAGGAGGTGAGGAGAAGAACAGGGGTGGAAAGGGAGTTGGGAAATAGGGTTGATGAAAGAGTATTAGGATGGTTTGGACACATGGAAAGAATGAGTGAAGAAAGACTTGTAAAGGAGGTATGGAGGGCAGATATGGAGGGAGTGAACATAAGGGGGCATCCTAGGATGAGATGGATGGGGTGAAGGGGGCTTTGGAGAAGAGGGGAATGTCTATTGAGGAAGGAAGGGAGAGGACAGAAGACAGGGGTGAATGGAAAATGGTTGTATATGGGTGATGCTGTGATGCATGAGGTGGAATGGGTGGGGGGATGGGGGGTGAGGTAGTATGTGTGAGAAAAATTTGACGCAGCCCGAAGGGATTTCTCCCTGTCTTCTCCTTTTCTGCATGGGGGGACGGAGAGGGGGGTCGCCAATTTAATGAAGTGGCCTTGCTGTGGATGTGCTGTGTCTTGCGACACTGCCTCTGACCCAGGGCAATGGACAAGGTGTAGGGATGACCCGTCATCCAGGAGGTGCCAAGATAAGAGGGAGGGAGGAGGGTGGAGGGGAGTGGAGTGTATTTAGGGATGGAATGGGTGGGAATGGTTTTATGCCTTTTTTTTTTGGCTACCTCCCTTGTAAGGGGGAAAATGCCTTAGTATTTGTATGAAAAAAAAAAATAATAATGAAAAAATAAATAAAATCAGTCCTGAAATTGTCAACTGTGACAAAGACATTCACACACCAAGATGATAATTTTTCATTCAGCAAAACAGCTGTGAAATGTAATGATACACTATAATATGAGGCTGTATAGGTAAGACAGTTTGTAAAAAAGTAAGGGTGATTATGGGTCAACAGCAGGATTGCTGCACCACTGTGGTTCCATTACAGTAGGTCTGAAAAACTAGGGCCAACTTTTACAAAATGTGTGTGAAAAATTCCAGATTTTTTTGACCACAAAGAAGGGGTCAACTATTACTTGAGGATACATGGTCATTACTGAAACTTATTTTGAGGGGTGGGAAAATGCTAATGTATCATTTATATAAAGACAATGATGAAAATCCACCAAGTTATTTCAGGAGACAATTTGCAACTTCACAAGATAATCTGTGAGTGTGTTTCCATGTGTTTCTTTAAAGCACTAGCGCGGGAGAAAGCAGCAGCACAAGCAGTACACTTATGTGTCTTTTCTCCCGTGTGGACCCTGAAATGCCTGCGTAGACTGCCTGCTTCCGAGAAAGCAGCACCACACTGCTCACATTTATACGGCTTTTCTCCTGTGTGTACCCTGATATGACTGCGTAGACTGCCCGATTCCGAGAAAGCAGCACCACACTGTTCACATTTATACGGCTTCTCGCCTGTGTGTGTCCGTATGTGGCTGTTCAATTTGCCCGTATTTGAGAAACCGGCACCACAAAGGCTGCACTTGTGTAGTTCACCTGTGTGTTTCCTTTTGTGGTTGTTCAAGCTTCCTGTATTCGAGAAACCAGCCCCACAAACCCCACACTTGTGCGGTTTCTCGCCTGTATGAGTGTGCATGTGGGACTTTAAGACTTCCGATCGTGAGAAAGTAGAATCACATTGCTCGCATTTGTAGGGCTTCTCGCCTGTGTGCTTGCGTATGTGGTATTGCAAGCTCGTTCTCTTAGAGAAAGCGGCACCGCAAAGGCCGCACTTGTGTGGTTTCTCACTTGAGTGAGTTTGCATGTGTGACCTCAAGGTGGCTAATTGTGAGAAAGTAGAATCACATTGCTCACATTTGTACGGTTTCTCGCCTGTGTGTGTCCGTATGTGGTTTTTCAAGCTATACGTTTGCGAGAAAGCAGCATCACATAAGCTGCACTTGTGCGGCTTCTCGCCTGTGTGAGTCCGGATGTGTAACTTCAACTGTCCTGATTGTTTGAAAGAAGCGATGCACAAGGAACACTTGAAGGGCTTCTCGCCTGTATGAGTGCGTATGTGCACCTTGAGGTGTCCAGGCCGGGAAAAGGCTGCGTGACAGAACGTGCATTTGTGGGGTTTGTCTTCTGTGTGTGTCTCCTTGATGTGGTCTTGGAGATCTCCTTTTTGATAAAAGGCCATATTACATTGAGGACAATGGTATTGCATTTCCTTTTCTTTACCGCTACCTGAAAGGGTCGAGTTAAAAGACTGATCTCTTTGGGAACTTTTCTGAACACAGACCTTACTATGACACTCAAACTCATCTATTGTAGCAAATGTCAAATGACAAATATCACAAAATAATATTTTTTCCTCTTTGAAAGTCATATCAGTGTTCTCTAGGGTGGGACTGTCCTGCTGAGAAGCAGGATAATCTTTGCAGGTATCAGACTGAAATTGTTCTAATTTGATATGAGCCTTGGGAGGGGCATCTGTCTTGTGGGTCTCCTTTGGAAAGCTCTTATCATCTCTTCTCCACTGATTCAGGTCATCACTCACTAACTTGGACATTGTACCATCCATTTTACCTCTTGTCAGTCTGAAAGGAAGAGATGAAAGTCAAGACATGTAATGGCTTGCATTATATACTAAATGTCTATATCTTATATCTTTATATTCATGACAACCTCACGGCCAAACAGTAGTGTGAGTACAAACACACCTCAACTGTACCAAAAGCTTTTGATAAAGTACCACAATGTTAACTTGTGTGGAAATTGGAGTACACTGGAGGACTGAGAGGCAAACTACTCTGATGAATTTTTTTTTGAAGGGTAGATACACGAGGACAGCAGTAAAGGATAAGATGTCAAGATAGAGAGCAGTGATGAGTGGAGTTCCACAAGATGTCAATACTTGCACCAATAATGTTTCTTGTCTATGTCAATGACATGATATAAGGTACAAAAAGTTATGTCAGGTTTGTAGATAATGCAAAAATTATGAGAAAAGTGAAAAACGAGGACTGTAGGCTCTTGGAAAAAGACCTAGACACTAATTTTGCATGAAGCCAAGAACAGGAAATTCATTTTAATGATAATAATATTAATAATAATAATAAAAAAAGCAAAATAATAGAAATGGGCAATAGTGGTAAAAGACCATCCTTAAACTATTCCTTGGGAAGTGAATCCATTACAAAAGCAAAAGGGGAGAAAGATTTGGGAGTCTTGATAAAAGACCTGTTACCTGACAGACATACCAGCAGGATTATGGGAGAGACATACAAGCTGCCGTGGAAGATTATCACTATATGGATGAAGAAATAATAGAAAGCTCATCAAAATCCTTATTCATCCATGACTGGAAGATGCATCAGTGGTAAGAGGTCATGGGAACAAATTAAGAAAGACTACATGTCTTAAGGATGTGAAGAAATACAGTTTTCCATATGGGTGCACAAATAATAGAACAGCTTAGAATATGATATAGCCACTGGAACAATACATGAATTAAAATCTAAGTATGAAAATTGGAAATCAAGGATACTGAATAACCTGGAATTGTACATGAATTTGAGGTTAGGTATGATAAATTGGAGAGTAGGAAATGGGACTCAATGAGCTTTGCTTCTTTCCTGCGAACTACAATTAGGTAAGTACCACCCCAGTCCTCTCAATGGGAGAAGGGGGTTAGTTACATCTACATTATTTGCTTTCCTGGGAGGAGGATGGTGTCAAGTCACTGTCAAAGGTCCAAGTCATTTTCAAGAAAGCAATCAACAAATGCCACCGACAACCAGAAAATGTGTTATCATAACAAAGTTATCTTGGAATGTCTCCATGTTAGTACAGTATTCAATATAGTTGTGAGAAAGACATACAAACAGATGAAAATATTTAAAATAGCTCTCCATTACATGGAAAAAGAGATGATGGACTAAAATCATAGTGCCTACTCTGCCTCCTAGATTGAAATATGCAGCAATGGTCAGCTCCCCACACAGTGTGAAGGGCAATATCCACTGAGAAATGAACCATAGGGCTGCAACTTAATTTGTTCCCAACCTTGTAGATAAGCCATACAGAGAGACTTTAAGCAATGAAGCTGCCATTGTTAAAGAAGCAGAGACAAAGAAGTGACCTGATTGCATTTTTCAGGTCTATTGAAGGGGTGGACATAACTGACATAGAAGATCTCTTGGTTTAGGATGGAATGGCATTAAGAGGTCACGAGAACAAATTGTGTGTGTGCGTAGTTTGTAAGGTGTCTTTGTAGGGAACCATGTGGTGGAGATGCAGTTGAGTGTGGTTCTGAGATGTTTGTATACTGATCTTAGTATTTCTTCTGAGCTAAACCTGTGCATGTAACTGATCTTTGTAGGATGACTCTCTGGTTGATTTTCACTGTTAAGGTCTTGATGTGTGGGAGGAAAGACATGTATCAAAGTGAGATCTAGGGTTTTTGGGCTTTTGTCCAGTGGAAGAAGTTGGCCATTCATTTTTACTACTGTGTTTCTTTGTCTCATGGTTGTCTTGGGTTATGTGTCATTGAAGGATGGAGAGAGAGGGAGGGAGGAAAAAAAAAAATTAAATGGCTACCCCATCCACTGGAAAAGAACCCAAGATTCTAGGCCTCATGTTTGATACTCACATGACCTTCAGTCCACACATCAAAGATCTGACACTGAGAATCAACACCCACTAAAATCTATCTTTGGACAAAAGAAGGAAACTATCATTTCCAAACAATTCATAAGAACCATTCTTGACTATGCTTCCACAGTACAATTACAGACAATCAGCAAAGCAAACACTTAGCTATGCATAAAGCATTGAAAATGATAATAGGATACACCAAAACCACCCCAATAGGACACCTGCACACAGAAACTAAAAACCTCCCCACAGAATATCATAAAAAATGATATGTACATGGGTTTGTGATGATTTGCCGCTGACATTTCACTCTTTGGGTCGTTTGGCCACCGGGGTCTATTCACTGCCTGTAAATATACATTTTCCATCTTACCTGGCCTATATATTTTTAGTCCTTTTTATCTATGCTACTACATGCGGCATATTATTATAAGAAAAGAACAAGATGTAAAATGAAAATTTTATTGTTTTACACCATAATTCTAACAATTTTATAAAATAGATAAAAAATATAGTTTTAGAGGTTGCACAATAATTCTATTTTTATGATAGACAAAAATAAAGAAATAGAAAATATGAAAATTTCAGTTCATTTGATAGTTATGCACTATTCCTCTGAGATATTCTAAAGTGTTTCTTTCACTGTCGTATTCAAAAACAATTGTTTTTATTCATTTGTCCATGTCTTGGTATCTTTTTAGCTTTGTTGGTGGTGGGAAACCCACTATCAGCTGTTAACCCATTAAACTCCGATGACAAGATTTTTGTCATTTGGTCAAATAAAACAAAAAAATCATAAAACACCAAAATGTTTGATCAAACTCCAGAAAAATATGACGCCAGTCCTCGCTTCGTGCGAGGACTGGCGTCATATTTTTCTTGTGTTTGATCAAACATTTTGGTGTTTTATGATTTTTTCGTTTTATTTGACCAAATGACAAGAATCTTATCATTGCATTTTAATGGGTTAAGAGAATGTAAGAAAGCAGAGTGACATTGGTAAGATATCAATTTGAGTTTGATTATTCGTACTCACTTTTTGGCTTCTGTTTTCCTTTGTTGTTTGTATCATTAGAAAAAGGGTGAATATGGCTTGCAACGACAGTAAGAATTTGGAAGACTGGCTCAGGCGTTGAGGAAGAGATTACACTTCTCAATGAATGAGACTAATCTTAAATAAATCAATAGATAAATAAATAAATAGATAATTGAATGAAGTTAATAAATAATCAAATAAATAAATAAAAAGATCAATCAACCAATCAATCAAAAAACAATCAATTTTAATTTTTACTATCCCTATGTTCTGCTACTGCCCTTGATAAACCTCCTTTACCTCTTCTATGACTCCATGTCTTTGGTGTGATATTGTCCCAAAGGATAGAAGTGCTGGTTGTTGTTGACAAAATATTCCCTTGAATATAGGATCTACGACAGTTGCATCCCAGACAATTGCGTACCTGGACAATTGCTGCTGTCTGTTCATCTTGAATGTGACACTCATTCCTTTACCAATCTATCTTCTTAACCCCTTCACTCCGGGCCAAAATCTTGTGGGCAGCATTAGCTGCCAGACGTGCGATGTTGCGTCATAATACTCGCATTATAAAAAATAAAGTTACCGCTGTATTGCTTGTTCTCTTTCACCCATGAATTTTGATAACCATAGAAAATATGATGAAGCCAGTTTACAGAGTATGGGGGTCACGCAGGTACAACTACAATATATATAATCAAGACGCCAACATCGGCATCCTCGCGTACCCACTTGCTCCTCATGACGCCTACGTAGGCATCATCGTATTGAAGGGGTTAACTGATCTATTTAGGGTTGTATTTCTTCCTTTAATCCCTAGCAACATATTTTTTGTTGGGTTTCAGCATGGTGTTTGTGAATTCTTCTGATGCCCTGTCTATGGATAAATATTGGGTCTTCCATTTTTTTTCCTATTTCTTTTGTGTAAGCTCATCATATTGCTTTCTTGTAGTTTATGTATTTTCCTATGTAGGCTTTATCATTTCTGCAAGTGATACGAAGAGACCATGGATGTGGTTTGAATGGTTAGCTCACATTGTTATATCTGGGGATGTTACCTGTTGGTTGTGTTCTACAGGTTGTTTAGTGGTTGTTTGCTGGAGTTCAGTATATCTAGATTTGGAGGTTGTTCTCACATTTTTCCTCTCTAATTTATTGTTTGTATGTGCAGCCATACTGGATGGTGTGCACACATGTCACCTTACAGTGTGTAGTTTAATACATTTAAGGGTTGGAGTTGTGGGGAGTAGCCTTAGGGGGCTGATGTGGAAGGAAGTGTGTAGATGTTTGTGATACATGTTTTCTTTATTTGTATTTGGATTGTAATAAATTCTGGTGTAGTGTCTTTAGAAGGGTATGCTGTTATGTATCACTGTTCTAAGTCCACCTATCAGATAGGTTTTGTCTCCCCTGACTGTGGTGCAGATGGTGAATGTGTGTAGTGTGGTTTCCTTTATGGAATAAATTGATGATTATTATGTGTAGCAGGATAACAATCTCCCTTCACTTGACATCCCAGAAGACATCCTGTGAGCCATGCTTGAAATCTGCACAAAGGAGGCGCCACTTCTCTCCCAAAGGGGGGAACTCTTCAGACAAGTAGACAAGGTAGTGATGGGTTCCCAACTTGGAGTCTGTTTTGCCAATATGTATATAGCTAAAGTGGAAGAAAGGACCTTCCAAAACCACCATCACCCAGGCATATATGCTAGATATATCGATGACATCTTTATCACCACTTCTACTGATGATGAGGTTCCCCAACTCTTAGCAACATTTGAAAGCAATTCCAGTCTAACTTTCACCTGTGAGTGCAGTATAGATGGATGCCTCCCTATCCTTGATGTTGACATTTCCAAACGCAACCAAGGCTTTAGGACTAAGGTTGATACCAAAGCCACTAATGTGGGGCCCCGTCTTAATTCAAGAGGAGAGTGCCCTGCTGCATACAAAAGGTCTGTCATGGCCTCTTATCTGAGTAGAGCTTTAACTCACTACAGTACTTGGATAGAGTTGCACAGAGAGCTTTATTGCATCTGTCAACTTCTGACAAATAATAGCTATGTAGATCACTTGATAGAGGACATTATCAAGAAAAAGATGGACCAACATGCAACACCCACCAAACAACCTAACCCACCAAAGGAGAAAATTATTATACAGGGTGTTTAAAAAAACTTGTATCATTGGAGATGTGAATATCACAGAAACTACATATGCAAGACAAATGAAACCAAGCAGGCTTAATGTTGAACAACATAAGATGAATGATTTCACAAATGTTCAATATGCACACTGCCTGAGACACGGTACATGTCAAGTTGGTAGTCCAGTTCCTCCCAAATATGCTGCAGCATGTCTTGGGTAACAGTCTCCAGTTCAGTAGTGATTCCCTGTTTGAGTTCCTCTAGGGTTTCACCAAGTGTTTCCTCAGGATGCGCTAAACTGTCGTTGGAGGAATCTAGGTTTCTAGACTTACTCTCCTTATGGACTTCTTGGGGCTTTGCAAGAGTTTTTGGCGAACCTGCTTGACCTTCTCCTCCGATGTTACTGGTAATCCAGATCCTTCTGCCCTGCACAGACAGCCTCCTTCATTGAATTTTTTTGTGTCATGTCCAAATCTGCATTGGCTTTGGTGATTGTTTAGAGAACTCTTTCACAAATGCATGCTGCACAGTTTTGTTTGACTGCGTTTGAGCATACTCCAACACACAAAATGCCTTTTCTTTTCTAGTGAATGGCATTTCTATACCTGTAAAGATAAACACACCAAATATTAAGACATAACATTTTTACCTGTTTCTACACTTACTGATTTGAAGTAATTTGAATGGGAAATGGCAAATTTATAAGAATGTGAAATGATATAAAATGTTTTGAAACACTCTGTATATCACCAGAATCATTCCCATAAAGAAATACAAGAGCACAATGCTATCAGGGGCATAATTATGAAAGGAGTCACCCCATCTGACCCGAATGCCACTATTGACATTAGCATCTTCTGCAAGCCTACCCTAACAAAATCACTTATAATGCAGAATAGTATGGGACCCTCTACCCCTCGGGAGGCCACCACTAATGTATTGTATAAACTTACTTTCCAGGAGGGCCGCTGTGATGGCTCCAACAGCTATATTGGTAGGACCTCCTCTGCATTACGGCACTGTCTACAATATCACAGAAGTCAAGGTTCTATTTTCCAACATTATACAAAAGAATACATGAAACTGCCCCTACAGAACCTCATAAATCAAACTGAAATCATATACTGAGAAGACGACTTCAGAACACTCCAAATTGCTGAAGCCATTTCCATCACCTGCCAATGTCCTTCCATCAATGTACAACAAAGTGTAGCTTTCATTTTGCTATCCATATGCCTACATGAGAAACATAGCCCACAACACAACCAAAATACCATTGACCCAGCCATTCATCTTCCAGCCAATGAACATTCAGGACTAGTCACAAATACTTAAAAAGTTATAACAAATTCAAAGTACACACAGACTTTTGGGACACCCTGTGTATATATGTGTGTATTTACCTTGCTGTATCTTATGGGAAGGGGAGCTATGCTAGTAGTGTCTCATCTTTGTATCCCACAGTGTCATTTGCTCTTAAATTTGTGAATAGTTTTTGCACACACTATTGCTTTATTCAGTTTATTCCAGATATCCACCACTCTGTGTGGATTTTTTTTTCAGGTCTCTTCTATTACTATCCTTTTTGAATTTCTTTTCATGTCCCCTTGTATTTCCCTTATCCCGATTTATGTATGTGTGTGTAAATATATATATATATATATATATATATATATATATATTACCATATTTGTTCCTCTCCCCTACTCCCTCATTTTTATATACATCCTTCTCAACCTCCTCCAAAATATCCCTATCATTGTCTTTCACCACCATTTCTTTCTTTGTCCCTTGCCATATTTTTCTCTCTCCCTCTCTCTTACTTTCTCATTCATTAACTGTGTATGCCCATCTAAAAGCATTGTTTTAATGAGTGCCTCTTCAGCAACCAAACATTAAAATGAATAAACAGAAAATGTTTTAGACTTGGTAAGGTTACTCCTCAGACATGAGGTTATAGCATTCATTGTATACATATGCACAGCGTTGCTTACCTATGAATAGTGGGGAATTAAGAAGAGGACTTCTTGTAATGTCCCCCATCTCTTCAGACAAGTCAGCCAGTATCTGATTTAGTCAAACCAAGATGTCTGTCATCACATGCTTTGAAAGTGGGTACTGTTGGAGCAGTTACCACACTCTGGGAGTGTATTCCAGGGGTCTAACCCTTATGGCAAACCAGTTTCCTTTTAATGTTGTCCTCCAGTGACTTGGTTTTGTTAGTTTCAGTGAATGGCCAATTAATTTGTCCTTGCTCATTTGAAAAAAACTTTGTGTAAGGGGCATCCTCATAACCATGGATCAGCTTGTATGTTTCTATCATATCTCCTCACATTCTGCAGGTCAAGTGGTGCACACCTCCTCTCCTTATATGGTAGATGAGACAGTTCCAGAACTTAATTGCTCTTCTTTGAACTTTCTCCAATGACCTAATGTCCTGTAACAAATAAGGAGACCAAGCTTGAACTCCATAATCCCCTAATCAGATGGACCAGGGAGAGGAAGAGGGGCTTGAGGATGTCCTTGCTGAGCACAGTAAAGTTTCTTTTAATGATACCGAGTTGACTGTTGGTTTTGGCAGATATTTTGGTGACATGCACTGAGGACTTCAGGTTTGCTGTTACAGTGAGTCCTCCTTATACGGTAATTCTTTATCCGGTAAATTCACAGTTACAGTATTTGGTAATTACTACCCTTGATTCTATTTACAGTAAGAAAAATTCACAGATACAGTATCCACTCGTGTTTTGTTTAGACCGTACCGTAGCGCCACCACGCCATGCGGCCACCATAATGATCAGTCTCTTCTCGCATTCGGTATACGGTAATTTCAATTTGCAGTAAGGTTTTCAGGAACGCATGTGTACTGTATAACGAGGACTTACTATACGATGATGCCCAAAACTTTTTCCTGTGTGGTTTTCCTCAGCAGACTCTGGTTAAATAAATAGTCTGCCTGTCAATTCTGATGTCCTATGTGCATTGTTTTGCACTTATCCACATTTAAGGATAGTAACCATTTCTCACTCCACTTGTCCAATCTCTTCATATCTCTATTAAGAATATCTGTCAGCTTCCGTCCTAATGTTCCTGTAGATTTTTGCGTCATCCACAAACAAGCTGGCAGATGATTCCAGGTTCTTCATGAGATCATTTATGTACATGAGGAACAGTACTGGGCTCAGCACTAATCATTGAGGGACTCCACTTACAATTGGTAGCCAATCTCATCTTGTGTTTCTGATTTTTACATGATGGTATCTCTCACTGAGGAAGTTCTCAATCCCCGTCAAGATTCTGCCATCTATGCCCATTGCTTTTACCTTGGTGAGAGGTCTTCTATGGGGAACTCAGTCTAAATAATTTATGTCAAAGCACATTCCTTCATCCACTGTGTTTACCAGGTCATCAAAATAACACAGCATGTTGGTCAGGCAGCTCCTCTTACTCCTGAAACAGTGTTGCTCTTCAATGATGAGGTTATTATTGTTAAGGTGGTCTACTAAGCTATCCAGAATTATGATTTTTATAGTTTCGACACAATACTAGTGAGACAGGTCTATGATTAAAGAGTTCTATTTAACTATTTTTCTTGTAAATGGGAGATATATTTGCTCTCCTCCAGTCATTTAGCACCACACCGGTCTCAAAGGATTACAAAGGCGGAGCATGCCGACAGGAGACCTTTTGATCCATATCTAGGTCAGATGGAAAAAAAAAAAAAAAAAAAAAAAAAAAAAAAAAAAAATAAAATCATATTAATGAGGTTTGAAATATGTCCAAAATTGGATCGCACAGAGTTTCAGTACACTCCTTGAGTACCAAAGGTGACACTCCATCTGGTCCTTCAGCTTTGCTACCATCCAGTCCAGTGTTTCTCAACCTTTTTATCCTTGCATAACCTTTAAAATAAATTGCATGTCTCAAGGAACCCTAAAAAAAAAAAAAAAAAAAAAAAAAATATATATATATATATATATATATACATATATATATATACCATATCTTTCTCATTTTATTTTCATTGTAATAATAGGTTAGATAGGATGATGTCTATATTACATTATTACAATAACCAAGAATATATCGTGCATGATTAATTATATTACATACAGTATATGAAATTAAATAATAAATCAAAAGTGCATTAGCTTATCTCACTTGTTCTCGTGGAACCCTTACGGACCTTTTGCGGAACCTTAGGGTTCTGGGGAACCCTGGTTGGTTGAGAAATGCTGATCCAGTCCCTTGAGTGTTTTCTTAACACTCTCCCTTGTTATTATGATATCTTCCAGCTTAGGTCCTTGGAAAGTAGTCTGGATCCAGTGATGGTTGACCAGGATCTTTCCTCACGTACATGCTATTAACCCATTCAACTCCGATGACAAGATGTCTTGTCATTTGGTCAAATAAAACAAAAAATCATAAAACACCAAAATGTTTGATCAAACACCAGAAAAATATGACGTCAGTCCTCGAGGACTGACGTCATATTTTTCTGGTGTTTGATCAAACATTTTGGTGTTTTATGATTTTTTGTTTTATTTGACCAAATGACAAGACATCTTGTCATCGGAATTGAATGGGTTAAATGCCACATTCATCTCTTGGGCAACTATATCATCATCTTCAGTTATGTCACTTATGTGGGTCTTAAGTCTGGTTTTGGTGTCTTTGGCAGATGCAATATAAAATGGTACAATAAATTTACTTATAGTAATATTATCTAAAAATATGTGAATTTGAAGGGAGTTGACTGTAGTTGTCGGTAAATCTGTAGTTATTGGTAAATATTACAGTATAACCAAATATCCATTAATTCCTAGAATAAGTGAATTTGAAGGGAGTTGACTGTAGTTATCGGTAAATCTGTAGTTATTGGTAAATAGTATGACCAAATATCCATTAATTCCTGGAATAACCTTTGGGAAGTTATAAGAGAGGCTGGTTCACTACATGACTTTATAGCTAGGTTTAACAGTTGGAGAGTAACCTGTAAACTGCGACATACATCACATAAACAGTGAGTGAATGTGACATATATAATATGAAGGCTTTTCTTAAACTTGGCGGTCTATATTTTGCTCCCATAGGTCTTAAAATAAAGTTTGGCAACTCAGGGTGAACGAATCCACACACTAAATCTACCCACCCATGCATCCTTTGTTTTCCTCAGACATCATGGAAGGAGCAGGTCAGTTATTTCTGCAAGCCCTACAACCCTCAATATCTCGTGGTGTAAAATGTAAGATAACTTACATAAAAAAATATTCATGTGAAAAAGAAACCTTGGACAATTGAAGAAGCAATGGTGAAGAACAAAGTGTGAAAAAGTAATAGAAATGTTCCCCGTCACCCATGCATAAAAACCACTGACCACTCACTACCTTGAAATGATAAAATGTGCAAATTCACTACACTACCATGCCTAAACTAAGGCAAGTAATTAACCAATATTTTTCCTATAATTTTTCATGCAATCTTTCATTTTATAACAAAACTTTCTTTTGAGATTTTTTTTTTTAACTCCAAAACAATTGCACACCATGAGTATGACCAATAAAACCCTATTGTGCAGAGATATCAGGTTATGTAGTAGGACCCCATGGGTGTATTGTGGCTCCTTTCCTATATACATAAAAATTTAAGTAATAATTTTCTCAGGAACTATGGTCAGCAGTCTTTCCATAACTATAATGCCATGAACATAAGAACATAAGAATGAAGGAGACTGCAAAAGACCATAAGGCCTACACTAGGCAGCCCCGTATCCATCACCACCTGTCATCCCCATCCATAAAGTTGTCTAATCGTTTCTTAAAGCAACCGATAGTTTCAGCGCTTACTACATGGTTACTAAGTTTATTCCATTCGTCGACCACCCTATTAGTAAACCAATTCTTGCCTATTTCCTTTTTAAATCTAAATTTGTCCAGTTTATAGCCATTACTGCAAATCCTGCCCTGTTGTTTTAATATGATGACCTTGTTTGCAATGGATGACAGATTTAGTCCAAAAGAAATTGTAATTAACTATATTAGGCTTCTGTATGTTCATAGATGACATTCTAAATATATAATAAAATACATCAATATTTTATTTATTGCTGGAAATCAAATTGTAAAATTCCATAATCATGCCAACATGGATATTTAACATAAAACTTGTGTGGCCCAATAGCTCCTAACTTAATTTAGTATAATCATTCCATAGTAAGAAACAGATTGGTAATTTTTTAAAATTGCACACCTAAATAATACAGTGATAGAAAATTAAATATCAATTTTGTAAATTATTATACATCAACATAATATACATTATTCTTGGTGGAAATCAATAACAGAAAATGTTGTTTGAAATTATACACAAACAAATGTAGCCATTTCAACTGCTTGAGACACCAACTTATTTTAATTGATGAGGAGGTCGAAGAAATAAAAGTATGATAAATTTGTCTATTCTAACCTAACCTGCACTTAGTAACACAGTACCTGTAATTCTAGAGTTCATCAGTCATCATTGTCTATCTCCGAATCTATCAAAACAAAGATGGTATCTAAAGGGCTTGATGCAATTTCAATAGTTTGTGCATAGCTTTTAGCAATAATTTCTGTTATTGATTTCTGAAAAAAAGGACAAGTTTTAGAAGTGCACATCTATGTGATATAGCAATAGAAAATTAAATAAAACCTTTGCAAATTATAATACACCAATGTAATATGTGTTATTCTTGGGAATTAATAATTGAAAAGGTTGCTAAAAGCTATAAACAAACAGAGCTGTCTGCTTGAGACACCACCTTTGTTTTGGTAGTGGAAGCCAAAATTAAAGTATGATAAAATTGTCTATTCTAACCTAACCTACCAACCAAATGGGTACGTGTGATTCCATGGGCCGTTCCACCATCGCGGATGTAATGTCTACACCATCTTTTGCAACCTGTTCGAATGGTTGTAGTACTCAGTATATGCGCAGAATTACCAAATTGTCTTGCTGTTCTACAAGTGTATCCCAATTTCTTGGAAAAAAAAAAATTCACTGATTTAAACGCAAATTTGGCTATTAGCTGTTGCAAGTTAGTTTTTCAAGTAAGAATGTAAAGATAAGGCACCTATATATGAATATTCGAATGTAATATTCGTATTTTTTAGCCTATTTTCTCTCCGAAACAAACATCTTTAAGATTGTTGGTAACGTGACAGCTGTGCCTTAATGCATAACATGTAGGCATGTTCTCCAATACTTAGTCGTGTTTAGTAACACATGACATGTCGGAGATACTATGCATAGTAGTCGTAGAGCTTGTTGTTCACAAATAATACTTACATTGTTATGGTATGAATTTTAAGATGGACAAGCTATGCTATGCCTATTACATAGCTATGAGTATGATAGCAAGTATATGAAATAACTATTAATATGGTCAGTATTCCATGTCATAGACCATGTCCATAACCATGAGAAGTCTCAAGACTAGTAGAGGTCTAGAGCATATATATACCAAGGCTTTTTCCCCCTTACAAGGGAGGTAGCCAAAAAGGAAAAGGCATAAAATCATTCCCACCCATTCCATCCCTGAATACACTCCACACCCCTCCACCCTCCCTCTTATCTTAGCACCTCCTGGATGACGGGTCATCCCTGCACCTTGTCCACTGCCCTGGGTCAGAAGCAGTGTCACAAGACACAGCACATCCACAGCAAGGCCGCTTCATTAAATCGGCGACCCCCCCTCTCCGTCCCCCCATGCATAAAAGGAGAAGACGGGGAGAAATCCCTTCGGGCTGCGTCAAATTTTGCTCACACATACCACCTCACCCCCCATCCCCCCACCCATTCCACCTCATGCATCACAACATCATCCATATACAACCATTTTCCATTCACCCGTCTTCTGTCCTCTCCCGTCCTTCCTCAACAGACATTTCCCTCTTCCCCAAAGCCCCCTTCACCCCATCCATCCACCTCATCCTAGGACGTCCCCTCATGTTCACTCCCTCCACATCTGCCTTTCCATGTGTCCAAACCATCCTAATACTCTTTCATCAACCCTATCTCCCAACTCCCTTTCCACCCCTGTTCTCCTCACCTCCTCATTTCTCACTCTATCTAGCCTAGTAACCCCTATCATACTTCTCAGACACCTCATGTCAAACACATTCAAACTCCTTCTCTCTTCCTCTCTTATGTTCCATGTTTCTGCCCCATACAGTGCTGTTGGCACAATCACTCCTTCATACAGTCTCCTCTTAGCATCCATTCCCAAATGTCTATTCCTCATTACACTCTTCAATCCACCAAGGCATTTACTCGCTTCTCTCTACCTCCACATTCACTCCACCTTTTCCTGCCACATTTGCACCCAAGTATCTAAAACTATCCACTTCCTCCAGTCACTCTCCCTTTATGCTCACTTCCAGTCTACTGCCACTTTCACCCCCTTGTACATCTCATCACCTTACTTTTACCCACATTTATCTTTAGCTTTCTTCTATCACATACTCTCTCAATCTCTGTCACCAACTTCCTCAGTCCCTCCTCCGATCCTGCTTCAAGCGCAGTGTCGTCAGCAAACAACAGCTGGCTCACCTCCCACTTTTCTCCATTTTCTTTAACCATATCCAATCCCTGATCCACTACCCTTGCATTTACCTCTCGCACTACCCCATCCATGTATGAGTTGAACAGCCAGGGCGACATAACGCATCCTTGACGAAGTTCCAACTTTACCTCGAACCACTCACTCTCTCCATTTCTATTCCTGACACAAGCTTTACTACTCTCATAAAAACTCTTGACAGCTCCTAGAAGCTTTCCTCCTATCCCATATATCTGCATAACCTCCCACAGTGCCTTTCTGTCTACCCTATCGTAAGCCTTTTCCAGATCCATAAAAGCCCAAAAAACATCCTTCCCCTTTCCTATAGCTTTCTCACATATTTGTCTTACCACAAAGATCTGATGTACACAACCTCTACCTGTCCTAAATCCACACTGTTCCTCACCAATTACTCCCTCTGTTCCTCTCCTAATCCTCTCAATCAAGATCCTCCCATAAGCCTTCCCAACTACACTTAACAAGCTAATCCCTCTGAAACTACTACATTCACACTTGTCCCCTTTTCCCTTGTAAAGTGGAACTATACAGGCACTCCTCCAGTCCTCCGGCACTCTACCCTCTCTCCAGCAAACATTAAATAACCTTATCAGCCAGTCCACCATCACTGTAACTCCAGTTTTTAGACATTCTGCATGGCATCCATCCAGACCAGGTGCCTTACCTGCTTTCATCATCTTAACAACTGCCTTCACTTCATCCTTCCTTATTTCTCCTCCATTTTCCTCACTCATCACGGTCATTTTCTTAGTATTTCCCACTGCAACTATCTTTCCCTCCCTATCCTCCTTCACATTTAGCAACTCCCTAAAATATTCTGCCCATCTTCCCCTTACTGCCTTCTCTTCCATTATCACCTCTCCATCTGCACCTTTTACCTTTTCTTCTCTACTTGATTTGTCTTCTCTTCCTCTCTTAATTTCTTTCCAAAACATCTTTTTATTACTTTAAAAAATTTCTATCATACTCTTACCCCACTTCACATCTGCTCTCCTCTTTGCCTACTTTACCTTTTGCTTTACTTCTCTTTTCTTTTCTTTGTACCTCTCATATGACTCACTCGTCCTATTTTGTAACCAATCTGTGAAAGCTTGCTTCTTCTCTTCTACAACCTTCTTTGTTTCCTCATCCCACCATTCACTACCCTTCCTTCTATTTCCTCCTGTCCTTCTTGTTCCACACACCATCCTTGCACACTTTGTGACTCTCTCCTTGAACCATCCCCATTCCTCCTCCACACCTAGCTCTACTCTATCCTTCACTCCCTCCCACTCCTCTCTCAGCTTCTTCTTGTACTCCGTCTCCTTTTCCTTTTCATTTAAAGAGTTCACTCTAAGCACCTCCCCACCTTTTGTCCCTTTCCTCTTTCTCCATCTATCCTCCACTCTCAACTTACCTTCCACCAAAAAATGATCTGATATTCCCCCACCCTCTCCCCTTAGCACATGTACATCCTTAACTCTTCCTATCATAGTCCTATTTACCACTACATAATCCATCAATGCTCTATCTACCACCCTTCCATCCACCACCCTCTCCCATGTGTACTTATGCTTGACTTTCTTCCGAAACACTGTATTTGCTATCATCAACTCTCTTTCTAGACACATTTCCACCATCAACTCTCCACTACGATTCTTTCCTGGAACTCCACACTTCCCAACCACTCCATCAATTGGACCATTTCCTACCCTAGCATTAAGGTCTCCCAGTACTATTACATTGACATTTCTCCCTAAATCCTCTATGCACTCATTTAAATCTATCCAAAAGGCCTCCCTTTCTTCTACACTCTTCTCACTGCCAGGCCCATATGCACTTACAAAGACCCACATCTCCTTTCCCAGTTTCACCTTCATCCACATTATCCTTCAGGAAACCTCCTTCCACTCCACTACACATTTACCTATATCTTCACTTACTAGAATAGCCACCCCTTCCCTCCCTCGCCCTCTTTTCACTCCTGATAACCTCCCACTTACACTCCCAAACTTACAGTCACCCTTCCCTTTCAACTTAGTTTCACTCAAAGCCAACACATCCATCTTTCTTCTCACAAACATACTGCCTATCTCTTCCCTTTTACTCTCATCTGTACGACATCCACGCACATTAAAAGACCCAAACCTTAGGGTGCTGGTCGGAAAACTCCCAGACCCTCTTATGCCTTTATTTTTTCGTTTAGGAATGTCCCCTGTGGGGCTACAAGGAGAAGGATGCCTAGTCCTACTCCCCGTCCCTTTCTTCTTGCCTCTTACGATCCAAGTGGAAATACTTGGTGGCAGTATTCTTTTCCCCCACCACAGGGAATTCCCCCACAGCAGAAAATGAATACTCAGAGAAATGGTACAGGACAGGAGCAAGGGGTTGGGGAACAGCATAACGGAGGGACAGTCGTAGTATAAAAGTGTCATCATTTCTCTATGAAGAGTTTTCCTCTATCATAGACAAAATGATGTGTGGCTCTGGTCCGTAGGGGCGCCCCATATAGACCCTAAAGTATCAACTGCATGCTACTTTGCCACAATAACAAGCAGCCAATACCCCAGACGGCTAGAGGCTAGACTTACATTTTTTTCTTGGTTTCATGATGATAACAGGTATGAGCTGTTGAAATAAGGCTGTATATTCAGATTATCATGATTATTAATAACATGATTAAACAAAATAACTCCTTTGAAAGTAAAAAGACTTTATTCATTTTCTATTTATGTAAATTGGTGTAAAAAGTAATGCACCGATATCAACGTAAATTTAAGTTAGGTCTTAGGATAGTTGCAGTACTGACTGGTTAGTGTACTGAGAGGCAATCTAAGAGTAAGGGCTAAGACACCTATATATGAACTTTTTAACCCATTCAACTCCGATGACAAGATGTCTTGTCATTTGGTCAAATAAAACAAAAAATCATAATAAAACAACAAAATGTTTGATGATCAAACAGCACCAGAAAAATATGACGTCATCAGTCCTCCTCGAGGAGGACTGATGACGTCATATTTTTCTGGTGCTGTTTGATCATCAAACATTTTGTTGTTTTATTATGATTTTTTGTTTTATTTGACCAAATGACAAGACATCTTGTCATCGGAGTTGAATGGGTTAATGTGATGGTAGAGTTCTTTTAGCTGCGCATACATTACATTGTTGGAACATGTTACATGATGGGTGTTAGTATGAATAGTATAAAAGGAAAGTCCTACATTGTTTTTGACATGCTCAGGTGATTTTTTGATCCATGAAACCTTCACATGCCAAGTTGCATGTCAATTAGGGCTGCAGTTTGGATTTTATGGATGAGCACCTCTAACTTAACAATAGTTGCCATGGCAACATGATGGGTGTTAGTAAGAGTAGTATAAAAGGAAGGTCCTACATTATTTTTGACATGCTCAGGTGATTTGTTCATTCATAAAACTTTCATATGCCAAGTTGCATATCAAATGGACCAGAGGTTTGGATTTTATGGATGATTATTTCTAAACTGACAACAGTTGCCATGGCAACATGAAAGGTATTAGTAAGAATAGTATAAAAGGAAGGTCCTACATTGTTTTTGACATGCTCGGGTGATTTTTTGACCCATAAAACCTTAACATGCCAAGTTGCATGTCAATTGGGCCAGGGGTTTGGATTTTATTGATGACTATCTCTATATTGACAATAGTTGTCATAGTAACATGATAGGTGTTAGTAAAAATAGTATAAAAGGAAGGTCCTGCATGGTTTTTGACATGTTCAGGTGATTTGTTGGTCCATAAAACCTTCACATGCCAAGTTGTATGTCAATTGGGGCAGCAGTTTGGGTTTTCCTGAAGATCATCTCTAAATTGACAACTTGATAAATATCTCCATTATTTTTCAAGCTATTTAAAATAAAAATAAAAAAGTTTTTAGTTTCTAATGTATTGTCTTTCATATACAACAATAATTTAAGGGTTAAATTTTTTTTTAAATTTTGTGTCCGTACCTAAACCTAACCTATCCTACCTACCTAGCCTGTATTTAATAATTTGGTATCTGTAATTCTAGAGGTCATCAGGGTCGTTGTTCTCTCTGACCTCCAAATCTATCAAAACAAAGATGGTGTCTAAAGGAGTCGAAGCGACTTCATGTGTTTCTGTATAGGTTTTATCAATGCTTCTTGATACTGATTTCCAAGAAAAATATTGATAACATTGATGTATTATAATTTACAAAATTATATATTTAATTTCCTAATGCTATACCATGTTGGTGAGCACTTCTAAAAAATACCATATTGATACATTTTATAAAAGTAATATTTAATTTACTAATGCTATATCATGTAGCTGTGGACTTCTATAATAATACCAACAGATCTTTCAAATGCAATAAAGAATATTGAAAAATGTGTTTGCACTTAGATGTATTAATGATATCAATACCATCCATAGGAATGTTGATCACTTCGAACCCTCTACGGAACTGATAACATGATACATTTGTAGTTATTACAAAGGCATCTAGGTCAGACACGTCCAGTTATGCATAGAATCACAGCAAGATCTCAACAATCCTTACAACTTCGGTCTGTAGTGGATTTTCATAATTTATATCTTTACTATAGGCGAATCTATAGGGAGAGTGTATATCATACAATCGGTGTTTCTGTTGAAGGTGCTCAATTCGAAATTGTTACTTACTTCGAAAGATAGTGCTCAAATACAGGACAGTGGTTTTGTTGTTTTCTTGAAGATCAGTATTTCGCCTTTGTTTAAATGACAATGTTTACCTTGAGCACAAAATAAATACAATGAAAAATTGCTCTTTAGTGACAACACTTAAGGCCAAGAACAGGTTCTCGTGAAATACAAAAAATATTTCGCATTCCTAAAGCATGTTTTGATTATTGAAAACTTCAATCCTATGTTTATTATCTTTTTTTTTTCATATTTACACGACCAAGGTTACCAGATTTTCCAAGCGGGAATATGCTAGACTTTGGTTGAAATTATCTTCGATTGGCAAAAATAATGCTAAATCTTAAGGTCCTCGAGGTTATCACATTGGGCTATTTATCTCCCAACCTCCGATTAATCGGAAGTACCGCCCACCTCCAGAACATTTGATATGATAGAGGATGTTTACTTATTGAGGGCCTGTATATGTACTTTAGTGGCTTTCCAACCCATCTCCACAACGGCCGACATCAGAGGTGCGATATATCCACTAGTGTCGCATATATATCTTAGCACCTAATCTGTATGATCGAGCTGATTACATTGATTTCAGGCTTCGTCCGCAACCACAGCCATTCCAACATAACAGAAAGCACTTCACATGCACTTTTCACCATGTATAAAATTTTATCAAGCAGGATTGAGCCACCGTGGTGAGGTATGTATAACCTTACATATTGTATCATCACCCACGGAAAACTACATCATAACACACATACCAACAAATATAGATCCACGCCCTTAGGTGACCACCCATCACATGCATTGTGCGTGATAATCATAATGGATAAGTAATCAGAAACTTATTTCGAACGCACACATACACCACATTCCCCAAATAAACCCGAACACAAATTAATCATAACAAACAACTACAAAATAGAACCAATAACTTTATAATATATGTTTAAACCTTCCATTTGTATAACAATAAGACAAATATTGTTGAAGCTGTCAATTGCCCTCACCAAATTATTATTTCAGCAAATAAATGGTATGTCTAAGGTTCGTATAAGTTTACATTCTCTTAGTTCATCATTCAGTTTTGCTCTTCATGACGGATTGATAATTCACTATTTGGATATTTGAAAAATAAGCTATTTGTGGTGTGAATGTGGTACAGACAGGGGCGCGCGGTTGGCACCCCCGGGGCGGGGTCAAGAGGTGCGCACAATACGTACCACCGGGGTGAGGGTATTCGTTGGCTCGCCGGGCGTCGCGTCGGTGCCGCCAGTGTGAGTGTGCGGGTGAAATGAAGGGGGAAGCAAGCGGGAATGTGATAGAATTTAGGTGTTGGCCAAGCTAGGATACGGAGTGATAGAAGTGTGTAGCGTGAAACCAAAAGGGACTAAGGAGTGAAGCAGGACCAATCACAGAAACGGGATTTCTACGTAAATCAGGTAAGTGATCGATAATTCCCTACACTATTGTAACCGAGTTCATTTTTACTCCAACGAACTCTCAACTGTCGGCGCTGGTGAAACCCGTGGAAGCTCAGTGTGATGACCCCGTTATGGGCTATGCAGTACAGTCTGGTGTCCACAGTCGGTGAAGGATAATGGTGTCGGCACACTGGGCCGAATCTCGTTAGCATGCTACTTGCTCCTGCCGCTTCGTTTGAGTAGAAACGACTTCGGCTACAATCTTTTCAAATTTACAAGTGGAGAAAATCGTAGCGGAGAGAGGATGGTGGATATGTGTCTAGAAAGAGAGCTGATGATAGTAAATACAGTGTTTAGGAAGAAAATCAAGCATAAGTTCACACGGGAAAGGGTGGTGGATGGAAAGGTGGTAGAGAGTGCGTTAATGGATTATATAGTAGTAACCAGGAGAATAGTTTTGGTTGTATATGTTCTAAGGGAATATCAGACCATTTTTTGGTGGAAGGTAAGTTGAGAGTGTCTTTTTTCATCAATTTATTACGCTCATAGAGCAACAAACCTAATACAGTAGGTAATTTCTATTTATATATAGTATGCGTGACGCGCAGGTCACGTTACTGCGTACAGTGAAGCTGTGCGACAATAATAGGAACATGAGAAAGAAGGAGACTGAAAGAGACCACAAGACCCACACTAGGTATTTCCATCACATCCTGAAAGGGGAAATACGAGGTAATCAAGGTGAGGTAAGCTTTAGCATCCACCAAAGTATGGGTGTCGAATTAGGACAGTGTCTAGATCATTGCCAGGAGAAAATGGCACACATGTATTAAGTCTTGGCTTTGGGGCAAAGGGTCTCTTACTGAGGGACATTCGAGGCAGAAGTGGTGGAGACTGTTGGCGTTGGGACTGTCGCATAGCTTGCGGGTGGAGTAGTGTGGTACGTCCCTCGCCTCAGAGACTTGCCACAGTGGTCTGTAACCCAAGCGAAGTCGTGCAGTCACGACACTGTGTCTGCGAACGAGGAGTCCGTGCTTGCGATACCTCGGGAGGGAGAGACGGAGGTGGTCGTAGTGTTGTGTTGATACGCTTTGTGCGCGCTCTACATTCATGCGGTGGAGAGTGGTCAGAAGAGCGGCAGAATGTACTCGTATGATCTTGTATCAGGGGGTGGGAGGTTATGGCATCGTCGGGTAGTGGCAGTTTACAGACGTTTTTTCGCGAGGAGATCTGCAACCTTTCATTAGCAGCGATTCCAACGTGGGAGGGAATCCATAGAAAGCTTATGGTGCGAGAGTGTTCTTGAGTTGTGACTCGCTGTTGAAAATGTGATGGATGAGGGGGCGGTGTATGTATTGTTAAGACGAGATGGCCAGTAAGGCGGACTGGGAATCATATATTAGCACGCCATTCAGTCGCCGCTGACATAGTAGGTTAACAGCCAGCAGGAGTGCCTGTAGTTCGCAGTATTTAGAGCTGGATGAGTTGGGTAACCTGCGACCAACCCAGCCTCCCTCATGTGGCTTCACATTCGGTGAGTAGAGAGCGCAGCCTGCGCTACCGTCTGGCTGTAAGCACCCGTCTAATTTTGAAGTGGGTGTGAACGTGACATGAGGCTGTGGAGTCATCCATGGAGGTGGTACGTGATCAACCTCGGATATAGGGACTTCGATGTGTAGATCAAGTTCAGTCTGCACGTTTACTACTCTGGTGGAGGTGGGGGACCCAAGAATGTATCGCATCACTCTGTTCTGGAATATTTTTAAAGGCTCCAAGGAGGTCTTGGAGAGTTGACCAAGGGCTGGGTATAGTCTATGACTGACCGAATGAAGGCAACATAGATGGTTCTTGATAAGGAAATGAATAGTCCAGTGGCATTGTTGGTGAGCCATTTAAAAGGGATAAAGTGCTGTTCTAGCCGGTGGAGGAGATCTTGGATGATGGGATGGATGCACTGCCGAGCAGGTATGGTTGGAGTGATGCTCCCAGGCACAGGTACTGTGCGCAAAGCGGGATGACACTATGTCCGGCAGTGAATACTGGAAGTATTCTGGGGTCCCTAGGAGAGAATACTCAATTCTTTTTTAAGGAAAGGATGAGGCCACAGGCGGATGTCGACTCGCAGAAAAAGTGAAGGAGGCGCTGTATGTCGGCAGCAGAGGTGGAGTACACGCAGATATCGTCAGCGTAGCAGGTGACAATTGTGCTGGGAATGGTGGATAGAAGGGATAGCAGGCGGTGCATCAGAACGTAAAAGAGGAAGGGACTTAAAACCCCACCTCGTGGAGTACCATGTTCGAATTCCCTGGAGGCACTGCACGTTCCCTGGAATAGTACACATGAAGTCCTGTTTGAGAGATAGCCACGGATCTACCTCAGGAGGTTGCCTTGGACGCCAAGTTCTACGAACTGGTCGAGAATAATCTTCCTGTTGGCTACGTCGAAAGCACTCTTGAGATCAAGAAACGCTAACACACTGGTGGGAGAGAGGTGGGCATGTAGGTTCATCAGGCAGTGGTAAGAAACCATGCAGTTGCAGTAATAGCTTATCCTGTAGTCGAAACATAAGTCGGGCGAGAAATATGCGTTCGAGGACATTACAGAAACAGAAGGTAAGTGAAATAGGCCTGATCTTGTCTGTGGCAAGTTTGGGATGGGTACAATGGTACCATATGTCCAGGCATGAAGTACATATCCCTTGCTAAAGCAAAGATTGTAGGGTTTCAGGAAGAGATTGCCAGGGACTTTAAATTGCGGGCGGAGGACTTAATAGGTGATGCTAGCATTCCTGGGAGCTGATGTTTTGCTTGTGACAAGAGCTCGACGCAGTTCGTCCTCAGTGATGGGCACGTCGTCATCTTCATCCGTCCGTAATAATGCAGCCATTAGACGCAGGGTGCGGATATTCTTGTGGGTGGAAAGTGCCTCTTGAATTGAGGCGAGAAGATTGTTTGCCTGTGCTTGTTCAAACCAAGTACTTAGCAAGTCCTGTGCATATTGGGTTAGGCTGTGGTGGGGAGCACTCGATGGTTTCTTCTTGATGACTTTGTTGATCAGGCGCTACATGGAGCCAACGCTGGTCTGGTGGCTGATGCTGTCGATATATTTCTTCCACGACTCGATATGGTCACACTGCTGCAGGGCAATGAGGTCACCTCTGGATGTCTAGTATTGGAAGAAATTAGCAGGTGTTGGCTGCCTTTGAAGGACGAGACCATCTCTCTCAGCCTTCTTTTCCGCCTATAGGATGCATCAGTCCAGCTTCTAGGCGTGGACCTCGCGTCATCTTTTGGTGTGTGGCCTTGTGAGGTAACGGGTGTAAAAATCATGTGTTGAAGCAACGAGGGACGAGTACAGGTTTTCAGGTGATTGGAGATAAAATGTTGGTAGAAGAATGGAGATGTAAGAGACGTAGTTGGAGCAGTACTTCGGAGGAATAGAGCAGCGGAGGCGGGTGTGAAGAGGAGAAGGCCCACTTGGTAGGGAGTACGAGTCCAAGTGCGATGTGGTCAGAGAAGAAAGTCTGTATGGGAAAGCACTTAACGTGTGTCGCTGCTAGACCAAATGTGATGATCTGGTCAGGTGTGCCTCCTCTGGAGTGTGTGGCATCCCCATTGGGCCAGTGAGTGAGGCGGTGGCGGCGGATGTACTTGAGGAAAGGTAGCCCACTGCAGTTCGGGGAGAGGGAGACATCTCCTAGGGCAGGGTGCCGAGTGTTGAAGTCCCCCATGTAGATCACATCGGGAGACGTGGGTGGGGTGGAGCAAAGGATATTTATTTTTCCTGTAACAGAGTAAACATAGCAGAGTCTCAGCTTCCTATTGTGTATGGATATCTCAAAAAGTTGAAATGCCATGACTTCATGGATGGAGCAGCGCAGGAGTTGATGGGGGATAGAAGAGTGAATATAACTTAGAAGGCCATTCCTGACGTGATGAACATACGAGATGTAGTCTGAGCGTAGAGGTGCCTCCGTCCCAGGATCGTGGTGGCTAACAAAAGCTTCTTGGATTAATGTAACTTGTGATTGGTGGCGGCCTACATAGGTCTATAAAGAGGTAATTTTCGGATAATTGTTGATGCCACAATCATTACAAGTGATGATGTGAAGTTTCATCTCGTTAGAGAAGCCTGCCTTTGGGTTTACAGGTGGCTGGCGGAGACGATGACGTGGAGGTGGTGCTGCTCTGAGGCGTGTGTCACTGTGACTAGATAAGCTTTGGGTTACTGAACTTTTCGAACCAGCTGGTGAGGGCCTCCAGAGTCTCGGAGAAGGTGGCGACAGTCGTGCTGACGACTTGGTGGGATTCAACAAGTGAGGCAAAGGTGCGGTCAGTGGAGGCTTGTTGTGCAGCGAGGCTATCGATGTGATTTTTTATTGCGTCAAAGCGCGTTGTAATTGCTGTGCATCGTGCCGTTAGGTTGGCAAATGCCTCGCGGAGGGCAGTTATTTGCGGCGAGTCAGGCACGTTTTAGGGTGTCAGCGGTGGGACGGCTCTTGGGTGCGACCGAAGGGATGGTGGTGGTGCGCATGCAATCTGGGAGGTGGCAACCTGAGCGCGCTTCGTACATCCGTGCCATACATTCATTCCGGGTTCGTGACAGTGGGGGTATTTCCACATGGATGAATTGGGAGTGGGAAGCTGGTCGGCTGTAGAAACTTCATTAGTGTAGCCTAGGTGGGCTGAGAGGGGGTGCGATGTGGGTGAGTGCTGGAGGGGCGAGTACCTGCACACCAGCCATACTTGTCAATGGAAGCAGTACAATACCGAGATATATGCCCGATACCCCAACATTTGAAGCACCAAGGCTGTTCATCTTTCATTCTTCGGAACTCGCACGGTGGTAGGCAAGGAAGGAAGCTGAAGTGATGTTCTGTAGGCGGTGGTTGAAGGTGGCTCCAGACAATAACAAGGAGGTTGATGGGTGTCCCGTGTTGGTAGAAGTGGCGCACGCTATATACAACCGGAAGATTTGTGTTTGGGACGGGTCAACGCCGACAGGGTAGCGGGTGACGAGATACGTGGGGAATTTACGTGGTCTATCGATCGAGTCCGGAACATCGAGCTTCAAGGATAAAAAATAACCCTTCGTGGCACTCTTAATGATCTCGGAACGTCTGTGTGAAATATACACATGCCGAGAGGTGGTAGCAAGTATTTTCATCTCAGCTAACTCAGGATCGAGCCAGCAAGCCAGCAAAGTTTTGTATCCACGGTCGTGTTCTCACGGAAGATAAATTTAACATAAGCAGTTCTGGGGACGAAAACATGGGATGTGTTGGCAACTAGGGGAGGTGAACAGTGGGGGTGAGGGTGAAGATGAGAGAGGGTATTGTCGGAAACCGTGGGTTGGAAGTTCTTGTCGTGCTTGAACGACTTAAAAGCTGGAGAATAAGATTCGCTCGTGTTCGAAGTCTGATCCACATATCGTTTGGTGGCGGTGGTGTGAGTGTGGGTGGCGGCTGTGGAGGCGGCTACGGTGGCGGCTGCGGCGGGAGTGGTGGCGGCGGTGGCGGGCTGGGTAGCAGGGAGCAGTGGCTGCCATGGTGTGATACCAACATGTTGCTTGTGCATTGGCAATGAAAGCCAATGTGTTCTGTGATGTCCTCGACTTCACTGAGTGCGAGGTCGGCATCAATATCGGTGAGGGTGGCAGGTTCATAATAAACCATGTTGCCTCAGTAATATCGCAGAACGTAGGCAATTGGTGCTAATGGCGCTGCAACGGCGTGGGTATGGCGTTAAGACACGCCATACTCCTTGAACTGCGCGTGCGCACACGGACGGAGCATTTTTTTTTCTTCCAAGGATAGGATCTTCTTATGGCAAATATTGACTGAGTCCTACATCCCTCAAAACTACTTATACCACAAGACTGATGTCTGGTGCTTACTGTTGTGCTTAGCTAAAGCTGGAAGACAGTAGCTCGCTGGATCTTCTATAATTTCTTCGAAATAGTAGGAAGTCAGTTGCGGGTAAATTTACATTCAGAGTCAGCAATGGCCAATCTGAGTTGAGAGTGGATAATAGATAGAGAAAGAGGAATAGGGCAGAAGGTAGGAAGGTGCTTAGAGTAGACTGCTTAAATGAGAAAGAAAAGGAGAAGGAGTACAAGAAGAAGCTGAGAGAGGAGTGAAAGGGAGTGAAAGATAGAGTAGAACTAGGAGTGGAGGAGGAATGGGATGTTTCAAGGAGGGAGTCACAAGGTGTGTAAAGATGGTGTGTGGAACAAGGAGGACGGGAGGAAATAGAAGGAAGGGTAGTGAATGGTGGGGTGATGAAAAAAGAAGGATACAGAAGAGAAGAAACAAACATTCACAGAGTGGTTGTAAAATAGGACGAGAGAATTATTTGAGAGGTACAGAGAAAAGTAAGGCATAATATAAAAAGAGTCGAAGAAGAAGAAAGCAGGTGTGAAATGGGGTAAAAGTATTATAGTAAAGTGTGGTCTTGGGTGAGGCTAAATGCAAACACGGGGCTCTGTGTCTTTAATTTTGTCGACTATTTATGTTTGTGGTAGAGCGTAATGATTATTTGTAAACTAAGAGGTCGGGGTAACTGGTTTGCAGAAGTTGGGGTGCTGAGTTAGTGGCGTGTCACCGGCATGTCAATTTATTGTTATTTACTATTTACCTGTTTGTTTATTGTTTGACTGTACCTATGCATTTATTTGTGTATTTTATTTGATATTTACATTATAGTTTTTATTTAATTGCTTATTCTTTCGCATCAGGCCTAGATATGGACCAAAAGGTCTCCTGTCGGGATGCTCCGCCTTTGTAATCCTTTGTAAACTGACACACCGCTGACCAGGGCGTCCCACATTTGGGTTAGCTTGGGTCGCCAAACCCTCTCTCTGCATTCCACTGTCTTTGGAATGTGATTCATGATATTGGGAACAAAGCTGTGCTTCAGTGGGGACAAAGCTGTTGCATGCATGGTAGATACCATGTACCGACTTGTTTCTACTGTCAAAGGTATGTTTTAATTGAGAATAGAGGGGCTATCACATTACACGGGTTCCACCAGCGCCTATAGTTGAGAATTCGTTTTAAAAACTACTTCGGTTATAATAATTTATTTCTCAAATCTTCAAATATTAAATCATATTTCCATCATTCAGCAAAGCAATGATGAGCTAAAAGTTTGTAAACCTACAAATATGTTAGACATACTGTTGAAATATTCTTAGAGAAATCTAGATTTCTGTAAACGAAATCATATTCTAGTTATTCAAATGGAGGCTGGAGGTAGGATGTGTGAGAAAAAATAGCCCGATGTGATAGCCCCTAAACTGTAAGTTTAAGGATCAGCATGGAGGTTCTTATCTTCTTACTTCTGCTCCCAGGTAGGCTTACAGCCTGTCAGTCGGGCCAGCACACTTCTCTAGATTGTCCTCTCAAAGCTTCCCTCTTCTCTCAAATCCTCTATTTTTCCTAATCCATTTGCCTCTAGGATTTCTTGAACGCCATCTTTCCATCTTTTCTTCGGTCTCCAGTTCCATCTTTACTTTGCAATTCTCTCTTCATCCATTCTCTCCACGTGCCCAAGCCACCTTAGTTGTGCCTTTTCTATTTTGCTTCTAGTTGATTTTACTCCAATCATTTCTCTTATTTCATCATTTCTAATTCGATCTCTTTTGGTTTTATTTACTATTGCTCTCAACGTTTTCATTTCTGCCGACTGAATTCTGCTCCAGTCTCTTGATGTTAATGTCCAACTTTCAGCAGCATACATTAAAATTGGTACCAAAACTGATTCAAAAATATTTTTCTTTGCCTCCGTAGGTACATTTATATCTTTTAGGATAGGGCACAAGGCACAGACACCTCTACTGTACGGTACTTTGATATTCGTTCAGTTATCTCTTCCCTATTCTTGCATCCATCTTTTGTAAATACGCTTCCCAGATACTTAACACAATGTGCTTCTTTAACATTTTCATTTTCAATCATTATTTCTGCAATGTCATAATTTTCTTTTGTGATGGTTAGTATTTCAGTTTTCTGAATAATGCTTAGTCCTGCCTCATTAAAGCATCTTTTCCAACAATTTAGAGCTCTTTCTAACTGTAATCTGTCGTTACTCCAGCAGGCAATTTCATCTGCATACACTAGAATATCTCCATCCCCTTCTCCTTGATCTCTTATTCTCTTTTTATACATACATACATACATATACCAAGGCTTTTTCCCCCTTCCAAGGGAGGTAGCCAAAAAGGGAAAGGCATAAAAACACTCCCACCCATTTCATCCCCAAATACACTCCACACCCCTCCCACCCTTCCTCTCATCTGAGCACCTCCTGGATGACGGGTCATCCCTGCACCCCGCCCACCGCCCTGGGTCAGAAGCAGTGTCGCAAGACACAGTACATCCACAGCAAGGCCGCTTCATTTAATCGGCGACCCCCCCCTCTCCGTCCCCCTTTGCATATAAGGAGAGGACGGGGAGAAATCCCTTCGGGCTGCGTCAAAATTTACTCACACATACTACCCCACCCCCCACCCCCCCGCCCATTCCTCCTCATGCAGTCACAACATCATCCATATACAACCATTCTCCACTCACCTCTGTCTTCCGTCCTCTCCCTTCCTTCCTCAACAGACATTCCCCTCTTCCCCAAAGCCCCCTTCACCCCATCCATCCACCTCATCCTAGGACGTCCCCTCATGTTCACTCCCTCCACATCTGCCTTCCATACCTCTTTTACTAGTCTTTCTTCACTCATTCTTTCCATGTGTCCAAACCATCCTAATATTCTTTCATCAACCCTCTCTCCCAAATCCTTTTTCACCCCTGTTCTCCTCACCTCCTCATTTCTCACTCTATCTAGCCTAGTAACCCCCGCCATACTTCTCAGACACCTCATCTCAAACACACTCAAACTCCTTCTCTCTTCTTCTCTTATGTTCCACGTTTCTGCCCCATACAGTGCTGTTGGCACAATCACTCCTTCATACAGTCTCCTCTTCGCATCCATTCCCAAATGTCTATTTCTCATTACACTCTTTAAACCACCAAGGCATTACACTCTCTTTTTATACTTTTTGATAATGCTATCCATATATGCTATGAATAATAATGGGGACAAAGCACTACCTTGTTTCACTCCTGTTGTTATATCAAACCATTCATCTTTCTCATCTATGCTCCGAAAATCATGAACCTAGTTGTTCTTCAATTAGTGTGAACTCTAGGTCTTATAAAACTATGGATGCTGAGATTCTGAGTTTAGCAGCTATCACTGATGCTTTAACTTGTGGTTATGAAAATATTTAGTTTGTTGGAAAAAAATAAGATTTACTAAGTTTCGTTACGTGATTTGTACTACGTGTGTGCCCTACAAACTTAGCGTATTCATGACGACACTGCGTATTTGTTTAGCACAACTTGCTGGCTAGATAGATAGATAGATAGACAGATAGATAGACTTTATTTGGCAATAAATCAATGTACATGAAGTGCAAATAATGACAAGAACACATAGTTCGAAATAATAAATGTAAATTGCCGAGGATAACACAAAAAGCTGTTGTGGTAATAGCAAAGTAATAAACGAAGGATTTGAGTTATTGGACAGGGTTTAGAAAAATGACATATCTTTACATTTCATGAGCATCTGTTCTTGGTATCAAGTGATGTTGCTAAACAGTAGACAATATATTTATTTTCCGCTCAAGATCAGGATTGACATGTAAACAAACGCGACGTGATCTGTCATATAACGTAGACTGATGTGATGAGACGAGTCTCCACCAGTTGTTAGACCAAACAAAATTAAAAAAAGAAATGAAAGTGGGTTGGTTTAAGGTGGGAAGGTCTTTGGTCCACAAAAGTAAACATAAGTTTGTTGTGTTCATTGATTCGGGTTATGATGTGGGTGTAAAGCGCATGAGAGGTGGTGGTGTTAGGAACTATTGGTTAAAATTCTGCACTTAGTACCAGGAGTGCGAGCTCAAAGTAGGCCACAGAAGGATGTATACTACTATGAAGTAGTAGTATAGCGGTTCCCCTGGACCCAATGATGTTACCTGCAGACATCCAAAACATGCAAGTCGTGAATAACAGTGTTAGAATGTAAAAACTAAGAAGTACCAAGTGTTGACTGTGCTCCTATTCCTCTGTTGGAAATATACCTTGGGGTCATGGTATCCTAAATGAAAGCCAAGGTTGCAGAGATGTGTATCACAAAACTAGTGGAAGAACCAAAGTTGCTGAGAGGAGGTACCATGATTTGGGAACGAATGATAATTTCACGGGTGACCACAATAATATGTTTTTTTTTTTTTTTTTCAAATGCACATCTATGCAGTATGGCATTAGAAAATTAAATATTTTGTTAATTATAATACATCAATGTAATAGATATTTTTCTTGGAGGAAATCAACATCAGAAAATGTTGCTAATAGCTATGCAGAAATGAAGTTACGTTGACTCCTTTAGAGGCCATCATTGTTTTGATAGATTTGGAGGTTGGAGATGATGATGATGACCTGGTGACCTCTAGAATTACAGGTACTGCTTTACTAAATACAGGTTAGGTTATGTTAGGTAGGATAGGTTATGGTAGGTTAGAATAGATTACAAAGGTGGAGCATGCCAACAGGAGACCATTTGGTTCACATCTAGGTCAGATGCGAAAAAATCATAATAATGATAAATAAATTAATAAATAAAAAGTATAATAATGTAAATGATAAAATAAATGCATAAGGTATAGTTAAATGATAAACAGGTAAATAGTAAATAATGATAGATTGACATATAACTAATAATAAATGAGAATCAAGCAAACAATAAACAAATGGACAACTGATAACAAAACAAAAAAATAATATAAAATAAATGAGAGTCATTACAGCATCTTGCTTAGGTGTTTATTTAAATGATTCTTAAAGCTTCGAACTGAACTACATTGCACTGCCTCTGCAGGAAGTTTATTCCATTCATTAACTACACGGTTGGTGAAGTTTTTTCTACCCACTTCCAAATGGAATCTATTTCCAGACAGTTTGAGACCATTGTTTCTTGTCTGATTTTCATTCAGTGAAAATTTTGTCACTTTTGATGTCAATTCCCTTTAGAATCTTAAAGACCTGTATCAAGTCACCTCTGAGTCTACACTTTTTTAGGGAAAACAGATTCATATGTTTTAGTGGATTTTTGTATGATTTATTTTAGATATTTGGAATCAGTTTTGTGGCTCGCCGTTGTACTTTTTTCAATCTGTCAATGTCTTTAATGAGATTCGGTGACCATATGGAAACAGCATATTCCAAATGTGGATGAACTAACGATTTATATAGCTTGTTAATTAGAGATGGACTTTTGAAGTCAAAAGATTGCACAATCATTCCTAGGATCTTGTTTACTTTCTCAGGGGCTGAACTACACTGCTTGGATGATTTGAGATCATTACTGATAATTACGGCGAGATCCTTTTCACTGTCCACTTTTGTTAACGAATTTCCAAATAACATGTAATCGTACTTACTGTTATTTTTACCTATGTGCATTACCTTGCATTTACTTTAATTTCTTCAATTTCTGCCTCTAATAAAGCAAAGATGGTATCTCAAGTAGTCAAAGTGGCTATGCTTATTTGTTTATAGTTTTTAGCAACTTTTTCTATTATTGATTTCTGCTAATAATAATATATTATGTTGATGTATCATGATTTTCAATATTATTATTTAATTTCCTGTTGCTATGTTGCGTAGGTGTTCCCTTCAAATATTTTATTTTGGTATGTCTTGTTTCCCTTCTTTAAATTCCTGTGAAGGTTTGAGGTATCAACCAGGTGTAGTTTGTTGTTTGTTATGTTCCGTAGGTTAGAATAGATGAATTTATCACACTTTAATTTCTTCAATCTCCACCTCTAACAAAACAAAGATAGCATCTCAAGTAGTCAAAGTGGCTATGTTTGTTTATGATTTTTAGCAACTTTTTCTATTATTGGTTTCCGCCTAGAATAATATATTACGTTGATGTATTATAATGTTCAATATTATTTAATTTTCTATTGCTGTATTGTGTAGGTGTACCCTTCTAAAAATCTACTTTGGTATGTCTTGTTTGCCATGTTCTTAAAAATTCCTGTGAAGGTTCAAGATATCAATCAGGTGTAGTTTGTTGGTAAGGCACTTACTTGTAGTTTAGATGGGTGTTATGCGGAGACTTGGAAAAGGGAGGTACAATTGTAGTGGACTGGCTAGTGAGGTAGTTTAATGTGTGTCTAAGGGAGGAGAGGGTGCTGAAGGACTATCTGTATAGTTCCAGTTTACAAAGGGATTGTAGTAGTTTTAGAGGGGTCAGCTTGTTGAGTGTAATTGGGAAGGCTTATGGGAGGGTCTTAATTGAGGGGATTAGGAGAGGAACAGAGTAATTAGTGAAGAGCAATGTGAGATAAGGAAAGGTAGAGGATGCATGGATCAAATTTTTGTAGTAAGGCAGATTTGTGAGAAAATTTTGGTAAAAGGTAAGGATATTTTTAGTCCTTTATAGATTTGGGGAAGGTTTATAATGGTAGATATGAAGGCTCTGTGGGAGGTATTGTAGATGTATGGGATTGGGGGAAAACTGTTAATCGCAGTTAAGAGTTTTTACAAGAGCAGTAGAGCCTGTGTTAGGACTGGAAATGGAGAGAGCAAGTGGTTTGAGGTAAAGGTAGGGGTGCATCAGGGCTGTTTAATGTGTACATGGATAGGGTTGTATGGGATGTGAAGGTGAGGGTATTGGGTATGGGATTTGAGATAGAGAAATGGGGGGTGAGCCAGTTTTTTCGGACAACACTGCATTTGTGGCAGGGTCGGAGGAGGGATTAAGACCATTGGTCACAGAGTTTGGGAAGGTTTGTAATAGGAGAAAGGTGAAGGTAAATGTGGGTAAAAGTAAGGTGATGTACAAGGGAAGAAGATGGCAACAAGTTGAAAGTAAGTCTTAAAGGAGAGAGGCTGGAAGAAGTGGATAGTTTTAAGTATTTGGGGTTGCATGTGGCAGGAAATGGGGGAGTGGTGGTGGAGGTAAACTAGATTGAGAGAAGCAAGTAAATGTTTTTGGGGTTAAGTGTCATGAGAAATAGGCATCTGGGAACGGATGCAAAGAAAAGATTATATGAAGGGTGATTGTGCCTACAACACTGTATAGGGTGGAGACTTGGAATTTAAGATAGGTAGATAGGAGAATCTTAAATGTGTTTGAGATGAAGTGTCTGCGAATTATAGTAAGGGTTACAAGGTTGGGTAGATTGAGAAAGGAAGAGGTGAGGTGAAGAGCAGGTCTTCAGCAAGAGAGACTTGGAGCAGCAGATTGACTGATTGCATTTCCACCCTATTTTTTGTCACTTGGCTTTATTACATTACCTCTGTGATTTCAGAAGAACTAGGCCCTGTGCTACAGCCAGGAAGTATGGAAGATGATGAAAATTAGGTTTCCTTGAAGACCTTTCTTCAGTGTTTTGGTGGAGAGTAGAAGTGAATACCTGCTGAGAGTAGTAGAACAACAGATTATAGGGAAAATGAAAAGGGTGCTCCCCACAACACACTGGATAATTATGCTTTTTACCGGAAGTGCACAAGTACCGTGGAGGCAAGCATGCATTGATTGGTGAAGGGAATAATACCTCATCATTATAGGTGAGTTGATTATGAGTACATTTTGTTATGTTTGTGAATCATTTGCATTGTAGCTACCACTTAAAGGATACCACAGAAATTATTTCAGTTTCTTTATTCATAGAACTCTGGGGGGTTTTCAGGTATGTGTATTTTGGATAGATTTTCAAGACTTGAACATTGTTGGAGTAAGTTGTCTGTGAGGAGAAATTTAAGAAGTGGGTTTGGTAATTAACATAATAATGCCCACTGACCCCGTCATATTTAAACAGACACCAAAATGTTATATACAAATGAAGGGAAATCCTCAGTTTAAACATTTTATTTCCTTCTCATACCCCTCAATGTGTTCAGTGGGCTGTAGTAGGTTGAGGGAAATCCTGCAGTTACTTTTTTTTCACAAATTACCTCTAAGGTATCACAATATAAGTTCTTCTTTAATATATTCCCATGATTTTGTTATGCCCTCCACCAGTTCTGTCCACTTCTCTTAATGACCTCAATACTCTTCACTTTCCCTTATGAACGTGGATGTAAAAAAACACCAATCCACCTGCACTCTACTTGCAATCCTCATTCAACAAGTACTAGAGCGATTTAACAAGAAAGTACCACAAGGAAGAACAGTGTAGTTGTAGAAATAAATAAGGCATATGGTAGAGATCCTAGACCCATTCTATCAAAAGCCCATAGAGACTGACATCCACATCATAACTAAAAATAACAAACACATTTCTTATCTGGAAGGGATTGTAGTGTATCACATCAGGGACCAAAATATTATAGAATGGAGTCCTCCAAGAAGCTGTAATCTCACCTAAAATATGTAACCTCTTGTATGATCCCAAGCTATATGTTATAGTAGCACATAAATTGTTTGAATTAAGTGTGTTTTGATCTGATGTCATGTGTTTGATTTGGCAGTGATGGATTTTGTCTGTCACCAGCAACAGCAGGAGTGAGGCAAGCAGAGGAGCATCACCCCCCTCAAACAGAAAACCCCCACTGATGTTTGGGGATGGAGATGCAGGTGAGCTGAAGGGAATATCTCTCTAACCACTGCTGTGCCAGTAGTGAGGCATTCACTGATGACCATGCTGCAATGACATATTTCCTTGTTGTCAATGGTTCTTCTTTGGTTGTTCATGGCTTTGCTGAAGATGTCTTGGAGCCACTGAATAGCATCATCTCCTCCTCCTCTCAGGAAAGAAAAAAATATGGACACCCCCCCCCCCCAGGGGGTAGGGGGTTATGCCACATTTAAGATGTGTTTTTACTGACACTCCTCTCTTTACTGGCAGTGGGGTTGTGTTGAATATATACAAAATATTTTTAGTAAGTAACACAAACCTTGACATATCTTGACTTATATCTCTTATTTGCAGACTCATAAGACAAGAGGTTAAATGGATGGTACAATGTCCAAGTTAGTGAGTGATGACCTGAATCACTGGAGAAGAGGTGGTAAGAGCTTTCCAAAGTAGGCCCCACAAGCGAGATGCCCAACTCAAGGCTCATATCAAATCAGAACCATTTCAGCCTGATACCTGCATAGATTATTCTGCTTCACAGCAGAACATCCCCATTCTAGAGACCACTTATCAGATTTTCACAAAGGAAAAGCCATTACAGTGTGACATTTGCCATTTGATGTGTGTAACAATGGATGACCTTGACCTTCATGGTAAGGTTTGTGATAGAGAAAAATCTCCAAGTGATTTGTCTTTCAACTCCACTATATAAGATAACACTGCTGTGATGGATGGCCATTGCTGTAAAGAAAAACAAAAGTAGTATCATTCACTTCAATGTAATATGGCCTTTTATAAAAAAGGAGATCTCCAGGACCACATTAAGAAAGCACACACAGAAGGCAAACCCCACAAATGCACAGTCTGCCATGCAGCCTTTTCACAGTCTGGGAGCCTCAAGGTGCACATACGTACTCATACAGGCGAGAAGCCGTACAAGTGTTCTTTGTGCGATGCCTCTTTTGCACAATCGAGCCATTTGAAGTTACACATCCAAACTCACACAGGAGAGAAGCCGCACAAGTGTAGGCTTTGCGATGCTGCTTTCACTCGCACAGGGAACTTGAAAGACCACCTACGGACGCACACGGGCGAGAAGCCGTACGAATGTAAGCAGTGCGGTACTACTTTCTCAAATACTGGCAATCTACGCAAGCATATGAAGATACACACGGGAGTGAAACCCCACAAGTGCGTATACTGCGATGCTGCTTTCTCCCACGTTAGTAATCTGAACAGCCACGTTCGAATACACACGGGGGAGAGACCGTACAAGTGCACCCGTTGTTGTGCGGCGTTTTGTCGGACAAGTGACTTGAAGATCCACATCCGGACTCACACAGGCGAGAAGCCCCACCAATGTACGGTTTGCGGTGCTGCCTTTTCCCAAGCCGGTCACTTGAAAAGTCACATCCGCACCCACACCGGAGAAAGGCCTCACAAGTGCACATCCTGCAGTTCGTCCTTCTCCTTAGCCGGAGATCTCAGGAAACACATTCGCACTCACACAGGAGAACGACCCCACAAGTGTCAAGTGTGTGGGTCTGCTTTTTCTGAGGCCGGAAGCCTCAAGAAGCATATCCTCACCCACACTGGTGATAAGCCGCACAAATGCCAATTTTGTGACTCTGCTTTCTCTCAAAGAATCACCCTACAGAGACATACCAGAACCCATTCTGGAGAGCGCCCCTATCAATGTGAGCAATGCCCTGCAGCCTTTGCCGAGATAGGCAGCCTAAACAAGCACATACGAAGACACACGGGTGAACGTCCTTACCACTGTGGAATGTGTACATCCTCTTTCTCTGAGATGCGTACCTTAAAGAAGCACATTTTTACTCACACAGGAGAGAAGCCATTCAAGTGTTCTGCTTGTGTCGCTGCTTTCTCCCGCAGTGATGCTCTAAAAAAGCACATGGAAACACAGCATAAAAAATAAAAGCTGATGTAGTATTGCTAGACCAGCTATATATTAATATTGTAAAGAAAAAAGTTTACAAATTTTTTAAGAATATTGTGTATCCTGTACATGTCAGTTGCATTTATACTAAGGCCTGGTAAATGATTGGCAGCTTCTGTACATCTAGAGAGATTTGAGGAAACCTATGTTCCCAGCAGGATTACAAACTATAATGATCTCAGCCATATTGTGGTTGTTAAATGCTGTCCTCACATACTATGTTCAGGCAAAAAGGAATTTTAATTTTCATAAGTTACTGTGTACTTTTTTATGATAAAACATCTTTTAAGGGTGCCCATTTTCTTCTGGAAGAAGTTTGTTGATCAGTGATATTTTGTCTTTAAGTTGCATCTCCCTACTCCTCAAAACAATAACAATAGATAAAAGAAAGGAAATACATGGTGTTATTAACATGAAGTATTGTATTTTATTTGAACTTAACCTTTACCATATGATGATAACTACATAGGTGTAATGAGGTGTAAGAGAGTATATGAGGATGCTGCCATTAGCCTCCTGATTACATTTATATTGTAGTAGCTGAGTTACCCCTGAATTCTGTGAACTGGCTTGATTGCGTTTATTGTGTTTATTATTACTTGGAGTGAAAGAGAACAAGTCACCAGTGACTGGGGTATTGGCTGCATGTTATTGTGGCAAAGTAGCATGCAGTTATATGGGGCAGCCCTATGGACCAGAGCCACACATCATCTTGTCTGTGATAAAGAGAAATGATGTCACTTTTATACTACGACTATCCGTTATACTGTCCCCCAACCCCTTGTTACTGTCCTGTACCATTTCTCTGAATATTCATTTCCTTTTTTTGCCGACCCTGTGGTGGGGGAAAAGAATACTGTCACCAATTATTTCCACTTGGTTTGTAGGAGGCGAGAAGAAAGGGATGGGGATTGGGACTAGGCATCCTTCTCCTCGTAGCCCCACAGGGGACATTCCTAAAAAAAGTAAAGGCATAAGAGGGTCTAGGAGTTTTCCAACCAGCACCCTAAGGTTTGGGTCTTTTAATATGCATGGATGTGGTACAGATGAGAGTAAAAGGGAAGAGATAGGTAGTATGTTTGTGAGAAGAAAGATGGATGTGTTGGCTTTGAGTGAAACTAAGTTGAAAGGGAAGGGTGACTGTAAGTTTGGGAGTGTAAGTGGGAGGTTATCAGGAGTGAAGAGAGGGCGAGGGAGGGAAGGGGTGGCTATACTAGTAAGTGAAGAGATAGGTAAATGTGTAGTGGAGTGAAAGGAGGTTTCCTGAAGGATAATGTGGATGAAGATGAAACTGGGAAAGGAGATGTGGGTCTTTGTAAGTGCATATGGGCCTGGCAGTGAGAAGAGTGTAGAAGAAAGGGAGGCCTTTTGGATAGATTTAAATGAATGCATAGAGGATTTAGGAAGAAATGTCAATGTAATAGTACTGGGAGACCTTAATGCTAAGGTAGGAAATTATCCAATTGTTGGAGTGGTTGGGAAATGTGGACTTCAAGGAAAGAATCATAGTGGAGAGTTGATGGTGGAAATATGTCTATAAAGAGAGTTGATGATAGCAAATACAGTGTTTCGGAAGAAAGTCAAGCATAAGTACACATGGGAGAGGGTGGTGGATGGAAGGGTGGTAGATAGAGCGTTAATGGACTATGTAGTGGTATATAGGACTATGATAGGAAGAGTTAAGGATGTACATGTGCTAAGGGGAGAGGGTGGGGGAATATCAGAGAAGGTTGTAGAAGAGAAGAAGCAAACTTTCACAGATTGGTTACAAAATAGGATGAGGGAGTCATATGAGAGGTACAAAGTAAAGAGAAGTAAAGGAGGCAAAGAGGAGAGCAGATGTGAAATGGGGTAAGATTATGACAGAAAATTTTGAAAGGAATAAAAAGAAGTTTTGGAAAGAAATTAAGAAAAGAAGAGGAGGCAAATCAATTAGAGAAGAAAAGGTAAAAGGTGCAGATGGAGAGATGATAATAGAAGAGAAGGCAGTAAGGGGAAGATGGGCAGAATATTTTAGGGAGTTGCTAAATGTGAAGGAGGATAGGGAAGGAAAGATAGCTGCAGTGGGAAATGCTAAGAAAATGACCGTGATGAGTGAGGAAAATGGAGGAGAAATAAGGAAGGATGAAGTGAAGGCAGTTGATAAGAGCAGGTAAGGCACCTGGTCTGGATGGATGCTATGCAGAATGTCTGAAAAAAAGGAGGTACAGTGATGGTGGACTGGCTGGTGAGGTTATTTAATGTTTGCTGGAGAGAGGGTAGAGTGCCGGAGGACTGGAGGAGTGCCTGTATAGTTCCACTTTACAAGGGAAAAGGGGACAAGTGTGAATGTAGTAGTTTCAGAGGGATTAGCTTGTTAAGTGTAGTTGGGAAGGCTTATGGGAGGATCTTGATTGAGAGGATTAGGAGAGGAACAGTGTGGATTTAGGACGGGTAGAGGTTGTGTAGATCAGATTTTTGTGGTAAGACAGATATGTGAGAAAGCTATAGGAAAGGGGAAGGATGTTTTTTGGGCTTTTATGGATCTGGAAAAGGCTTACGACAGGGTAGACAGAAAGGCACTGTGGGAGGTTTTGCGGATATACGGGATAGGAGGAAAGCTTCTAGGAGCTGTCAAGAGTTTTTATGAGGGTAGTAGAGCTTGTGTCAGGATTAGAAATGGAGAGAGTGAGTGGTTCGAGGTAAAGGTGGGACTTCGTCAAGGATGCGTTATGTCGCCCTGGCTGTTCAACTTATACATGGATGGGGTAGTGCGAGAGATAAATGCAAAGGTAGTGGGTCAGGGATTGGAGATGGTTAAAGAAAATGGAGAAAAGTGGGAGGTGAGCCAGCTGTTGTTTGCTGACGACACTGCGCTTGTGGCAGGATCGGAGGAGGGATTGAGGAAGCTGGTGACAGAGATGTGGAGAGTATGTGATTGAAGAAAGCTGAAGATAAGTGTGGGTAAAAGTAAGGTGATGAGATGTACAAGGGGTGAAAGTGGCAGTAGACTGGAAGTGAGCATTAAGGGAGAGCAACTGGAGGAAGTGGATAGTTTTAGATACTTGGGTGCAAATGTGGCAGGAAAAGGTGGAGTGAAGGTGGAGGAAGAAGGTAGATTTAGAAAAGCGATAAAAAGCCTGTGTGGATTAAAAATTGTAATGGTCACTAATGAGGAATATACATTTGGGAATGGATGCTAAGAGGAGACTATATGAAGGAGTGATTATGCCAACAGCACTGTATGGGGGCAGAAACATGGAACATAAGAGAGGAAGAGAGAGGAAGTTTGAATGTGTTTGACATGAGGTGTCTGAGAAGTATGATGGGGGTTACTAGGCTAGATAGAGTGAGAAATGAGGAGGTGAGGAGAACAGGGGTGGAAAGGGAGTTGGGAGATAGGGTTGAAAGAGTAATAGGATGGTTTGGACACATTGAAAGAATGAGTGAAGAAAGACTAGTAAAAGAGGTATGGAAGGCAGATGTGGAGGGAGTGAACATGAGGGGACGTCCTAGGATGAGGTGGATGGATTGGGTGAAGGGGGCTTTGGGGAAGAGGGGAATGTCTGTTGAGGAAGGACGGGAGAGGACAGAAGACAGGGGTGAATGGAGAATGGTTGTATATGGATGATGTTGTGATGCATGAGGTGGAATGGGCGGGGGGATGAGGGTGAGGTAGTATGTGTGAGCAAAATTTGACGCAGCCCGAAGGGATTTCTCCCCGTCTTCTCCTTTTATGCAATGGGGGGACGGAGAGGGGGGGGGGTCGCCGATTTAATGAAGCGGCCTTGCTGTGGATGTACTGTGTCTTGTGACACTGCTTCTGACCCAGGGCAGTGGACAAGGTGCAGGGATGACCCGTCATCCAGGAGGTGCTAAGATAAGAGTGAGGGTGGAGGGGTGTGGAGTGTATTCAGGGATGGAATGGGTGGGAATAATTTTATGCCTTCTTCTTTTTGGCTAACTCCCTCGTAAGGGGGAAAAAAGCCTTGGTATACGTATATTTGTATGTATTATTATTGTTATTATTATTATTATTATTATTATTATTATTATTATTATTATTATTATTATTATTGTTATTATTATTATTATTATTATTATTATTATGGTCATACACAATGCACGTTAGGCAGAAGATTAACCCATTAATTTCCGATGACAAGATGTCTTGTCATTTGGTCAAATAAAACAAAAAATCATAAAACACCAAAATGTTTGATCAAACACCAGAAAAATATGACGTCAGTCCTCGCTTCGCTCGCTGACGTCATATTTTTCTGGTGTTTGATCAAACATTTTGGTGTTTTATGATTTTTTGTTTTATTTGACCAAATGACAAGACATCTTGTCATCGGAGTTTAATGGGTTAACGTACCATCAGCAATCAGGGGCGATAAAAGAACATCTAAAGAAATACCACAACATTGGAATCACAAGGAATTTAATATCTAAACATACCAAAATCATAGGCCACCATAACAACTCCAGAAAGCTCCAACTTCTAGAGGCCATGTCCATTAGAGATAAACCCCCCTCTATCAATTTGCAATGCGATCTAACATCTAATATACCTTTGTACAGCCATAAGATGCATTCCTTCGCCTCTTCCTCCCCCTCCCCCTCAGCACAACCCAACCCCACCCCCCTTCACGCTCTCTTCTCCCTCCTCCTCCTCCCCCTCCACACAACCCCTCTCTTCATCAGGTCACGGGTTCGTTTAAAAGCCCAGAGGCCACGGACGGGTAATCTGCTAATCACGTGACACCTTCCTAAGCGAAGGTCACTCAGGGTCAAGATGTAGCCGCCAGCCATTTAAACATTTCACCTATAAGGCATGTAGTAGTTATTATTTTTGTTATATTTAAAATGTAATTTTGATATGTTAAACTTAACTGTAATTCTAAGGTTTGATTTCTAAATATAATCTTGTATATGTCTAACCATTATTTTTGTTATATTTAAAAATGTAATTTTAATATGTTAACTTAACTGTAATTCTAAGGTTTGATTTCTAAATATAATCTTGTATATGTCCAACCATTAATGTAATTCAAACTTGTAGTATCATGAATATTTATTGTATCTTTAAAACAGAAATAACAGAAGATGTCTTTTTAGAGACGAAACGTCGTGTAATAAAATGGAGAATTATAAGGAATTGGTTCATGCCCACCCTATCCAAGGGAAGAATATAATTAGAAAAATATAAAGCACAAGAAAGAAAATTAAGAACTTCCAGAATGCTGTTGTATTCAATCATATATATATATATATATATATATATATATGTATATATATATATATATATATATATATATATATATATGTATATATATATGAGTGGTAGGGTGGTAAGTTCAAACTCATTCTGTCTTCACACAATATATATATATATATATATATATATATATATATAAATATATATGTATACATATATACATATATTTTATATATATACATATATATGTATACACACACACACACACACACACACACACACACACACACACATATATATATATATATATATATGTACATATATATATATATACATGTACATATATATATATATGTATGCACATATATACTGTATATATATTATATATTATATATATATGTATATATATACATATATATACATGTGTACATATATACATATATATATATATATATATATATATATATATATATATATATATATATAGAATATATATATATATATATACATACATAAATATATATATATATATATATCACGGTCAGAGGAGGAATGCAAGACAGCTTTGATGCAGCTGGTCAAATATAATGATCACTGGAGATACGATACACATGTTGTTCTTTCTCAACTATGCTCTCAACAAACTAGACTTGAATGAACATCAAGTTCCAGTCATAGTAACACCAGTTTTCAAGTCTATATTCTACAGTGTCTGCTGAATATCTGCCATTATTTGTGAGAGAAGGAATGCATCAGGAATTTAAACTGAGGAACATGATATTGCAGTACACGAAAAATAATAATAATTTTTACATTAATTTTTGAATAGCACTAAAGCCATGCAGTCATTAACATCGTTAAAAGCAGTCAAGTTAGCAAAAAATGACGTGACCATATAAACGGCAACATTCCTCCCCCCAAGGCACAGGGAGCGGTGTGTGGGTGATGGTGTGTGTGGAAGTGGCTGATTTGGGAGGAGATCGAGGGAAGGGGGGTGGGGGGGCAGGGACTGGGCAGGCAACAATAGAGGGAGGTAAAGGAATGGTCTGGGAAGGAAGTGGTAGCAGTAGGGAACCTAGATTTACCGACATTTTCACTCTCAAGATACCGATATGACATTCCTAATTCCAGATTCTTACGGGTTCTAGTGTGACTACTACGGATTCCAAGAATAGTCGTATACTCATACCTACTTCAGTAGAGAGGTTGTATGACTATAACAGTTTTCATGCACTGACCAGGCGTGGATCTAGGAACAAAGTTTGGGGGGGGGGCCCGACGGCAGAATTTTCGGTTGTTTAACGAGCATTAGCATTACCGTTTCTCCACTCACGGGATTCTTATTTGTTAATAACTGGCGGACTGACCTAAATGAATGGGCATAACCATCTGCTCTAGGTGCCAGTGTTTCTCTTCGGATTCAAATGAGAGAGGAATTTTGTATCTTATCAAAACTTTATTGAAAGTAAGAAATTAATAGCTAGAGACCTAGAGACATTAGACCTCAATTTAAATGTAGAATATATATATAAGACAGTAAGCATTATACTTTATAATATTACCTATAATAGTAGCCTTAAAAGTAACATGCAAAGGTTATTACACTGAAAGGATTAATCACACTGCAGCTTAAGCAAAGAGAAGACGGCGTCACGGCGGTTCCTTTCCGCAAACTTGTTGATCACACGATCAACAGGAACATCTACATCGTTATGGACGGCGAGTAGTGCGAGGCCGTTGAGGCGATCCTGACCTATGGTGCTCCTCAAGTATGTCTTCAGGCGTTTCAGGGCTGAGAACGATCGTTCGGCTTCTGCATTTGAGACTGGCAGGGTCAGTAGGATGGTAAGGAGCTTCGCGATGTTCGGAAACATACGGGCCTCGGCGTATTCCTTTGCTTTCTTGACAGATTCGAAGGCCGGAGCGGAACATGTCCACCGATGTGTTTCCGTCTGCACGAGCAAAAGTGACTCAACGTCACTTTCGTAGAGTTTAGTGGCTTTAAGAACAGCATCCACGTTTGCTTTTGAGCCCCTGAGCAGCTCTTTCAATTGGAGAGCAACGGGAACAGTGTCATCATCAAATCTGCTCTTCAACTCAGCGACCACATGGTCAACGAACGGAATATACACCGAGCGCCGATAGTACTCCTCAGCAGATGCCGCTGGGACATTCGCGCGTTGTGTCTGTCGTGCACAGACTCTGGGAATAGGGATGCCATCGTGAGCTGAGCCCACTTCAACTAGAAGATCTTCGGCTTTCACGAACACAGCGTGGAAGTACACCTCGGCATCCGCTCTAAATTTGGCGAATAGAGTACCAATTTCACGAATCAGTGCGTACGCACATACCAGGTCACCTTCCTTTTTCTGTAGGATTCTGCTTGGCTGAAGCGTGTGTGCCAAAACGGACTCGGCCACAACCAACCCAACGAGAAAGCGGGGGTCCCGAATCGCAGCGAGTAGGAGTCCGGCGTTGGCATCCAACTTCATCTCATCCTCCAGAAAAATAGCGATGAGAGGCAGAAACTCGATGAACACGAGGACAGCATCGTGCCGCTCGACCCATCTGGTGGGGCACAGGGGCACCAGCTTTTCCCGCTTGGCTGAGGATAGCTTCACGAGTTTGGTAAACCGAAGCGTACGCATGTTGCTGGAATGGATGAAGTTGTACACCTCGTTCAGCGTCTGGAGGGCGAGTTTGACTTCTTTGACATCACAGGCCTTAGTCAGCACCAGGTTCAGTCGGTGACTGAAACAGTGGATCGGTTTCGCCAGGGGGTATTGCTGCATGATGATGGCGGCACAATCTCTGAACTTCCCCATCATGGCACTCGCCCCGTCGAAGCCTAGCCCTCGGCATTTTGACATCTCCAAACCGAGGCCCTCGACGGCGTGGATGAGCAGTTGGGCCAGGCCTTCACCAGTGAGATCATGGGCATGAACGAAAGCGAGGAAATCCTCCTTGACATCTTCTTTGACGTGTCGAATGATGATGGTTGCTTGTTCCTTCCCTGAGACGTCAGTGGTCTCGTCCATTAGCACTGCATATACCCCCGACACTCCTGCCAAGATCTCCTCCTGCACCAATCTACCTGCGAAGCAAAATAGGTCTCAGTAACATCTGCCCTCAGCATGTATTTTACTCAAAGAATAAGAGAGCTATTTTATGGTGTGACTTCCATATGATATCGATCAACTCGTTCTGAATGGTCTTGCTGATGAGGGTAGAAATCCCGGTCCGGCTGACAGAGCTGATGAGGAGGTGGGTGAGGTCGGAATCTCCTCCCTGGGCTCGATAACGTAGCAGCGCTCTAAAGATTCCCTCTCCGGTCTTGCTCGGAACAGAGAGGTCCAATGGACCGTCATCCCGATGTCCACGGAGGGGCAGCATATTTCGTCCGCAGAAGAGGATGGTCTCAATGACTGGAACCAGCAGGCGCCGGTTGGTTTCGACCTGCTCCTTCCTCTTCGAGTGTAGCATAGTGTCCACAGCCCTCGTCGGGTTTCGTACAGTGTAGACAAACCCCTCCATTTTCGACATAGCCGCCGCATGATATCCGCGCGCGTTGTGGTTGCTGAGCACTTCGGTGGCCTTTTTGTATTTGCACATTGGTTTTAACACCAAGATGCCCAGCCTCTGGTCTCCAAGTCCGCCCGTGTCCCCGCCGAACACAACACAGGCTATGCAGTATCCGCCCTTGTTCACTTGTGAGTATTTGAGCCAGGGGTATGTGGAGCACCAGATTGGCTGGAATCGCCTTCTATGACCACCTTCGTCGCAGAGGGGTAGCGATTCAGCAGACGGGGCCTTCTGATAGATTATGGCCATTATCTCGGCGTCTGTAGCCACTTTGTTTCCAATGAAACTCGCAACGTCAACTGGAGCTGCAGGCAGTGTCAGTGTGCCAGGAGTAGAAGAGAGCTCCTCGTCCTCATGCTCCTTAACGGCAACGTCAGCTTCGATGTAAGGTCCGACAGCTGTTGATGTTGAAGTGCCTGGATGTTTCTCGGGTTCATTGCTGTCATGTTCACCATCATCACTCTTCTGGATCACTTTTGCCTTGAAGAACGAGGTGATCTTCCTCTCACTCCTGGCTCGCTTCATGTTACACTCCTTGTGAGAATGAGAAGGAATTAACTCAACAAAGCTGTAATCAAAACAGTAATTTCAAACGAAAAAAGGTAAGTATATTCAAATAAACAGCGAATTACCCAAAACAGAAAACTCAACTTTCCCAACTCAACCTCTCAACCAACCAACCAACAACGTGTCACCGGCAGCGCCAACAACTCCCTCCACTTGACGTGGACGACTCAACGTTCAAGTACTTAATAATCAATTACAAAAGCTATACTGATAAGAGCTTGCCGTAGTGCTTTAAATTCCTTAGTATCCATAACTTCCCTCGGGAGCTTAGCCACTACTTCCGTAGGCAGAACTGACAGCGCATGATAAAACATAGTATTCTGATTGCGCACTCGATTCAAATGGAATTGAGCTTCTAATATTGAACACCATGCTTCGACGCTTTCAAACATAAATGGTGGAGCCCTGATTTGTACGGCCATAGCTACATTTTCTTCTTGCTCCATGCTAACAAATCAATGAATTCAAATCCTTAAATATCCAAAGTCGAATTATCCAAATCAAAAATCGAACAGCCACGAGAGACCAGAAAAACCACAAAACTCAATGAGACGAAATCAGACAAATCAAAAAACAACTACAAAAACGACCGTAACAAAATCGTACAATAAAATCCTCACACGGGGCACCAATGTAGTGAGTTCCAGCGATAAACCTTTCATATATTTAACCAAACAGCAAAACAACCATTCAATGCGGCAGATACCAACAGAAAGAGAGAGAGTCGAACGCAGCGGTCACTTATATAGGCGGAAATTAGCGGAAAAACAGTCAGCGGAAATCAAGATGTTATCGAACCTTCCAGAACTTTCCATAACTTTCATAAATGATACAATTATAATAAAAATGGATTATAACATGGATTAAACATGGATTATAAAAATGAAATAGTGAACTGAAATGAAATCGGGCCAAAGGGCCAAAGCCAAAAGGGGGGGGCCCGGGCCCCCTGGGCCCCCCCCTTATATCCGCGCCTGGCACTGACCTTCTCTTATTGGAAGTCTTGCCCAAATATAAAACTAATTATGTGAAGTGCTCGGATAGGGCAGGGGGGGAGGATATAAGTTGGGGGAGAGGGAGGGAGGGGGGTTGGGGGGTTAGTGGAAGGAAAGTATGAAATGGAAGGAAGTTAGAGATAAAATAGATGTGGGGCAGATTCACTTGTTAGGTTATTTTTATAGTTACGTGGACTGTGTTTTTTTTTTTTTGTGGAGAAACATGGGGTGTGTGTGTTTAATTTGGGAGTTAAGGCTCCCACGGGCTTTGGGTGTGAGCCCGTTTGGTGGGTGATTGTGCATACGAGTGTGTGTGGGCCCAGCCACACACACTCATACATTCACAAGATGTGCACACGCATCAGAATGCGCATGCACATCTCCGTGAATGCACCCTTCTCACTATAGCTGAATTGGATGGTAAGTGGTGACATCTTCGTGAATATAATATAAGAAAAGGGGAGGGGGGTGATCCGATGTATGAGTGTGTGTGACCTTGGCCACACACACTCATACATACATTGGATGTGCATACGCATGCAATATGCGTATGCACATCACCATGAATACACCCTTCCTGACAATAAGCATATATAAATTGAAATTAAAGGGGGGGGTGATTCAATGTATGAGCGTGTGTGGCCTTGGTCACACACACTCATACATACATTAGATGTGCATACGTATGCAATATACGTATGCACATCGCTATGAATTCACCCTTCCAAAAGAGACATGTATATATAATATTTTAAAGGGGGGGCTGACACTCCACCAGCCGACGCAGTTCAAACTGACTTAAGTGGCTGCATAGGCGGCGCACAAGACCCTCAGATGTTGTCGGAGGCCCTCTCCTCAGAAAAGCAGTTGCGGGGCAATGCTTGAGGTAGTGGTTCAGGGTGGCTTCGGGGTGGCTGCAATGGCGGCATCTTCTCTCTTCAGGTGTGGAATTAGTCTTGATTTCCCAGAAACAACGGTCCTCCAGCCGCAGACGGAAGAGCAGAGTTTCCACTTTTCTAGGTGTGGAGCGAGGAAGTACAAGGGGCTCGTAGTCTGTGACTGCCCTGTACCACCTCGCCCTCTCTGACACCTCTGCCTCCAGTCTGTGCTCGAGGAACCGTTGTACCTGGTTAAGAGCCCTGGTGCGTAGACGCAACTGATTTCTGCTGAGAGGGACGACAACATCGACTTCAGGTCTTTTGCGCGCCGCTTCTGCTGCGGCGTCGGCTAACTCATTACCTGGGACGCCTACGTGGCTTGGCACCCAGTTGAGCGTAACACTCCTGCCTTGCTGATGCAGCTTCAGCAGGAGTGCTAGGATGGAGGTCAGTAGGCGTACATTGTCGCTGGGCTGTATCGATTCTAAACTGCCTAGCAAGGACTGTGAATCCGTGTGGATCACCACAGGACCAGCTCGAGATATTAGAGCATGCTCTAACGCTCCTTGGACCGCTATGGCCTCAGCTTGGAGAGTGGACGCATGATCAGATACTCTCCGGATCCGTGAAGTCTATTTAACATAAACATTATATCTATATAACTCGTGAAATACTATATAAATTATAATAAGAAATAATCATTATTTATTTTACGAATACATATTTACAAAATATGATATTTGATCAATTATGAAATGAGGTATATTAAGAACAAGTATTTATCAATTTGTGTAAAAATTAAACACATGGAGTGCATTGCTTTTTTATTTTTAGGTTTGACTATACTAGATTCTACTTACAAATCTACTAGTCTATTTTGGTCGGTGATTTTTCAGACTCGTGTGCGAGTCGGTGTGTGTATATGGAACGAGATGCAGCAGCAAAAAGTGTAACCTTGACAGGATTAGAATGAGCAGAGCTACAGTACAGTAGTGGTTTTAGGTAAGGTAGCTTGTAGAGCGAGAGAAGTGAGTGAGTGCGTCGGGGGATTGAGGAGTGAAACAGAAGCGATCGAAGAACCAGGAAATCGCAGAAATTAGGTCAACGAGCTACGAGTCGGACATCAATCACCGATCAAAATAGATAAGTACATACACATACCAAAGGCTTTTCCCCCTTACACGGGGGTAACCAAAAAGAAAAAGGCATAGAAATCACTCCCACCCATTCCATTTCCTATATATTCCACTCCCCTCCATCCTCCTCCCTCCCTCTTATCTTGGCACCTCCTGGATGACGGGTCATCCCTGCACCCTGTCCACTGCCCTGGATCAGAAGCAGTGTCGCAAGACACAGCGCATCCACAGCAAGGCCGCTTCATAAATTCGGCGACCCCTCTCTCCGTCCCCCCATACAGAAAAGGAGAAGACGGGGAGAAATCCCTTCGGGCTGCGTCAAACTTTTTTTTCATACATAATTCCTCACCCCACTCTCCCACTCCCACTCCCCTTCATGCATCACAGCATTATCTATACATAACCATTCTCCATTCACCCCTATCTTCTGTCCTCTCCCGTCCTTCCTCCACAAACATTCCTCTCTTTTGTAAAGCCCCTTTCACCCCATCCATCCATCTCATCCTAGGACGCCCCCTCATATTCACTCCTTCCACCTCTGCCTTCCACACTTCTTTTACTAATCTTTCTTCACTCATTCTTTCCATGTGTCTAAACCATCCTAATACTCTTTCATCCACCCTATCTCCCAGCTCCCTTTCCACCCCTGTTCTCCTCCTCACCTCCTCATTTCTCTCTCTATCCAGCCTAGTAACCCCTATCAGACATTTCATCTCAGACACATTTAAACTCCTTCTCTCTTCCTCTCTCATGTTCCATGTTTCTGCCCCGTACAATGTTGTTGGGACAATCACTCCTTCATATTACCTCCTCTCAGCATCCATTCCCAGATGTCTATTTCTTATTTTACTTTTTAATCCACCAAGGCATTTACTCGCTTCTCTTAATCTACATTCTACCTCCACCCGTACTCCTCCCTTTCCTGCCACATTCGCACCCAAGTATCTAAAACTATCTACTTCCTCCAGTCTTTCACCCTTAATGCTCACTTCCAGCCTGCTGTCACTCTCTCCCCTTGTACATCTCATCACCTTACTTTTGCCCATATTTATCTTCAGCTTCCTTCTTTCACACACCTTCTCAAACTCTGTCACTAACTTCCTCAATCCCTCCTCTGATCCTGCTACAAGCGCAGTGTCGTCAGTAAACAACAACTGGCTCACCTCCCACTTTTCTCCATTTTCTTTAATCATCTCCAACCCCTGACCCACTACCCTTGCATTCACCTCTCGCACCAACCCATCCATGTAAAGATTGAACAGCCGGGACGACATAACACATCCCTGACGAAGTCCCACCTTTACTTCAAACCATTCACTCTCTCCATTTCTAATCTTAACACAAGCACTACTACTTTGGTAAAAACTCTTGATTGCTCTTAACAGCTTTTCTCCTATCCTATATATCTGCAGTACTCCCACAGTGCTTTCCTGTCTACCCTGTCGTAAGCCTTTCCCAGATCCAGAAAAACCCAAGAAAAACATCCTTACATTTTCCTATAGCGTTGTCATATATCTGTCTTACCACAACAATCTGATCCACACAACCCCTACCTGTCCTAAACCCACACTGTTCCTCACCAATTACTCCCTCTGTTAAAATATATATATATATATATATATATATATATATATATATATATATATGTATATATATATATATATATATGTATGTGTATATATATATATATATATATATATATATATATATATATATATATATACAAATATATATATATATATATATATAAAGAATCTAGTATAGTCAACCCTGAAAATAAAAAGCAATGCCCTCCGTGTTTGATTTTTACACAAATTGATAATACTTATTCCAAATATACTTTAGTATATAATTGATAATATATTATACTTTGTAAATATTTATACGTAGAATAAACAATAATTATTTCTTATTATATTTTATATAGTATTTCACAAGTTATATAGATATAATGTTTATGTTAAATATAACTGACCGACCACCCTGTTTTTGCACACCTTTCTTAACAAAATTAAACTTACATTTTGGAAAGACCTCTCAACAAGAGATGGTCTGTGTATATTACATTATTTGGAAACCTCAGTAATCATACAAACTCTTTTTATGAATACATCCGAATATTCGAAAACACTTGGAAACAGTAGTAGTCTCACTATAACCCGTAAGAATCTGAAATTAGAAATGTCGTATCGGTATCTTGAGAGTAAAAGTCGATAAATCTAGTTTCCCTACCGCTCCCACTTCCTTCCGCAACCATTCCTTTGCCTCCCTCTGTCGTTGAACTACCCAGTCCCTGCCCCCCACCCCACCCCCCTTCCCTCGATCTCCTCCCAAATCATCCACTTCCGAAGTAGGCATCCTACAGGGTTTTTTTTTTTTGTCGGGTAGATTACGTGGAAGTAGAGGGTGGAAGTATCGGAATATAATTTAAGCAATAGAAACAACTTAGAGAGGGACTGTGAAAAGAATCACCAAAGCAGGTGGAGGGAAGATAAATTTAAAGTTTACTATACAAATAGCAGAAGCATAATTAACAAAATTGATCTGCTGCGAGGTAAAGCATGCGCAGATAATTTTTATATTATAGCTATTACTGAATTCTGGATCAACATGGATGATAAACATTTCCTTCCGGAAATCGAAATAGAAGGATATAAGGTTTTTTTTTTTACAAGGATAGGGTTGGCAGGAGTGGGGGAGGTGTAGCACTTTTCGTTAGAAATACAATAAACTGTATTATCAACAATTCGATTAAGGAAGAGGACTGTACGGAATCTATTTGGGTAGAGATTATAGGCAAGAATAAGAAAGTTATTATTGGCGTCTTGTATAGACCTCCTAACCTCAGCATTGAGCAGACTGATCCCCTGATTCATGAAATTCGCAGAGCGTCCCAGTACAAAAACGTTGTGATCATGGGAGATTTTGATTATAGAAACATTGACTGAGAAAATTTAATAGGAGATCAGGAAACGAAGAAATTCCTAGATGTGGTGCAGGATAATTTCCTAAAACAAATGATTACCGATCCTACGAGGGGAGAAAATACTCTGGACTTACTTTTAACTAATAATGAGCACCTAATGAGTAACGTAAAAGTGGGAGATAGTCTAGGCTCTAGCGATCATCAAGAAATAAGATTTAATATTATTTGGGAAGAATTAAAAAGTACGAATAACGTCCAAGTACCAGACTTCAGGAGAGCAAACTTTGACAATATAAAAACCTATTTGAAATTGAATATGAAATGTCATACGGACGTTACGGACGTTTCGGACATTATCGGCGCGGTCAGGTCTCGGTACATGACCAGGGGTCGGGTCACGGAGGGTAATATGCATACCTTGGGTCAGGTCACTTGGGGGCGGGGGCTCAACAGACAGGTCAGCGATTTGGATGAAATGTATAGCAATCTAACTGATTTAATTATTAATGCACAAAATACATTTATCCCCCTGAAGTCAATACGGAAAAATAGTAATACTCCCAAATGGATGACGGACAGATTGAAACATGAGATCGGAATGAAAAGAGGACTTTGCATGAAAAAAGGGAAACACACCTTAGATCAAGATATAACGAAATGGCAAAGCTGGTTAAAAAGAATACACGTACAGCGAAACGTAATTATGAAATTAAGGTTGCCAGTCAAGCAAGATCCAACCCAAAGGGTTTCTTTCATCTCTATAGAACAAAAAATAAAGAAAGAATAGGACCAATTAAAAACGATGAAAATGTCACCTTAAAATCGGAGGAAAAATGAATGAGGAGTTTAACAATCATTTTCTCTCGGTGTTTAATAATAAGAGGTTAGATAAAGTACCCGACTGTGATCCGATTTTCAGATGGGATGAAGAATGTAGTCTAATATCAGCTTTAGTAAAGAAGAAGTAGTAAAGCAGATTGAAAGACATAAAGACTCTACAAAATCCCCGGGTCCAGACGAAATTTTTCGGAGAGCTTAAGGAGTGTAAATTTGAAATTTGCGACCAGTTAACTGAAATATTTAATAAATTGGTAGACATTGGTTTTGTGCCTACTGCTTGAGGGCAGGTAAACATTGTTCCTGTTTTTAAGAAGGGAGATAAATCGTCTATATGCAACTACAGGCTAATTAGTTTGACATCGGTTATAGGAAAAATGCTTGAATCAGTAATAGTAAGTAGACTCAGAGAATACATCGAAAGACATAATTTAATTCGTGATTCACAGCATGGTTTCTCCAAGGGCAAGTCATGTATGACTAATCTTCTATCCTTTTACACTAAATTATATAAGGCGTCAGATAACAATGATTTTACGATGTTATTTACCTTGACTTTAGCAAAGCGTTTAACAAGGTGCCACACCAGAGACTACTAAATAAAATCAAAGCCCATGGCATAAGAGGAAAAGTATTAGAATGGATTAGAGCTTGGATTAGTAACAGAAAACAGCGGGTCACCATAAATGGTGTAAAATCTACATGGGGCAATGTTACTAGTGGAGTCCCCTAGGGCTCGGTTTTGGGTTCATTGTTGTTCATTATGTACATAAGCGACTTAGACGATGGGATGAATAGTGATGTTAGTAAGTTTGCAAACGACAAATAGTATGCCTAATTAGGTCAGGAGACGGCGCAGAGATTCTTAACAAATTGTTAACATGGTCGGTAAAATGGCAAATGAACTTCAATATCTTTAAGTGTATCATGTTAAACGTAGGGCTACACAACCTCGAAAATAGATACAGCTTAGATAACACGCTTTTA
>NC_134788.1:39463106-39470606 GCF_046742065.1 Oratosquilla oratoria
TACAAAATATCCCTCCCAGAAAAATAACCATGCAATTTATTGCCGGCCCTGATGCGAGGAGATATAATAATCCAACAAATGATGAAATTGCAGCAATATTTGTCGGTGATCATGGAGCACCTCCTGTCCAGCGTGACATTATAGTGTACCCTGAAGGACAACAAGGAGAGGATATCCTACCTCTCTTGCCATCTTGATGCAATGATTTACCCTCTTCTCTTTCGTGTAATTTACACGGGTTCCGCTAGTTATTATTACTATTATTATTGTTATTATTATCATTATTATTATTATTGTTATTATAGTTATTATCATTATCATTATTATTATTATTGTTATTATAGTTATTATTATTGTTATTATTATTATTATTGTTATTATATTTATCATCATTATTATTATTATTGTTATAGTTATTATCATTATCATTATTATTATTATCATCATTATCTTTATTATTGTTATTATTATTGTGATATCAGTTATCAATAGTGTTACTATCATCATTATGATTGCTATAATTTGTGTTTTTATTATTGTTTTAATTATTTACTGTAGTTCTTGTTTGGTTTCATAAATCACTTGTGGTAATTCTAAAGTACCATGGTCACAGTTTTCGTGTTTGTGAATTTGAGTTATTCTATTCGTTTATTTTTTATTCATTTATTTGTTTTTCATTTGTTTTTATTTTGATCTGTTATACAAGGGCCAAATGGCAACATTCATCAAGGTGACGGCTTTCCAATAATGATAAAGACACTCGCATATATAATTTACCAATAGCTCTAAGAGTGATACTATATATTCTTTATTATGTTACTATAAGTAATATTCAAGCCAATAATATTACGCAAGCTCGTCATCTTGATGTCCATTCACGATGTGGTTGTGTGTATGTGAGACTCTCCCTATATGCACATAATAGGGAGGATTTTCGACTCAGAGTAAACTGACTGACATGTTTTTTCTTTAAATTTAGGTTAGGTTAGGTTGATTACTCTCACTCTTTCGGTACGGGAAGAGAACAGGATCATTTCATGCTAACCATTTATTTTAAAGACTCCCTTTCGACCCCATAGTAATTTACAGACCCCTTTCTACCTCCTATAGCAATCTACTGACCCCCTTTCGACCCCTTAGATGGTCTCATCGACCTCTGGGGGTCGATATCGACCACTTTGGGAACCCCTGCTTTATTTGCTCACGTCATTTTTTGCTATCTTGACTGCTTTTAACGATGTTGATGACTGGCTTTAGTGCTATTCTAAAAGTAGTGCAAATTTTATTATTTTTCTTCATAATGCACTATTATGTTCCTCAGCTTAAATTCCTGATGCATTCCTCCTCTCACAAATAATGACAGATATTCAGCAGACACTGTAGAATATAGACTTGAAAGCCGAAATTACTATGACTGGAACTCAATATTCATTCTGACTAGTTTGTTCAGAACATAGTTGAGAAAGAACAACATGTGCATCTTATCTCCAGTTATCATTTATATATATATATATATATATATATATATATATATATATATATATATATATATATATATATATATGTGTGTGTGTGTGTGTGTGTGTGTGTGTGTGTGTGTGTGTGTGTGTTTACGAGAGTGATTAAACACATTTTAGTACCTAGTGTATAGAAATTTATATATTAATATTGTAAGTGAAAAAAAATCAGATGTCGGCAGCTCTTTGCAGCAGACAGACGATACTTACACGAGCTCAGTCAAACTCGCTAGGGCTACTCTTTAGAAGTGACTCGTTCTCGTAATCCGACTTTACGTTGGATAGCTTTGCCTAGGCATTTAACCCATTAAACTCCGATGACAAGATGTCTTGTCATTTGGTCAAATAAAACAAAAAATTATAAAACACCAAAATGTTTGATCCAACACCAGAAAAATATGACGTCAGTCCTCCTCGCTTCGCTCGCAGCGAGCGAAGCGAGGAGGACTGACGTCATATTTTTCTGGTGTTGGATCAAACATTTTGGTGTTTTATAATTTTTTGTTTTATTTGACCAAATGACAAGACATCTTGTCATCGGAGATTAATGGGTTAACACTGCCACCCACCCACTTCTGGTCATTTCGCAGCACTTTTCCTTTTGGTCATTTTCTCGACATTTCGTAGCTCTCCGGGATCCGCACGAGTCCTTGTTGGCTCGTGAGACTTCTCTGTCGTCCGGCCCGGCGAAATCTAGAAAATTCTATCGTAGTTTAGAAGTAATGTAGACCCCGTAACCACTGGGCACACAGTGGTCCTACCACGCGGCTGTCACCAGTCGCCAAAGGAAACTGTGTGACCCCCATTATATTGTATTAGTCCATGGGCCAGGAGGGTCCACCGTGCACCCCCCCCCTCATAACAGTATAGGACCATTTCTTTTTTAGTCCCTGGGATATTATGAAACAACAATATATGATGCACAGAGTAATATTTTGGGATCAACTACCCATTAGTGGCCATTTTCAAAATAGCCGCCGGCGTAACTCAAAAAATCACGTTTTTGCTTATAACTTTCCTTCTATGACAGATAGAGACATGGTTTCGGTGTCTATACCTATGTTTTTGAAAACCATCAATCCAATAATGCATCTTAAAACACTCTATCACGTTTACCTTACTGTTAAATTTGAAAAAAAGACTCGGTTTTGGGCCTAATCGGGCCACATTTTAGTAATCCTGTAGTACAATACGCAAAGTGCAAGATTTTATTCAGCATGGTTATTGTTTAGAAATTACAATTTATCTTCTTATTATTTTACAGTAAACTGTCTATCCTGAATGAACATGGCATCCAAGAAGCGCAAGAGGGATGAGAGTGTGGCAGGTGCTTCTTCCAAAACTGAACATTGCATTATACATTACAGAGACAGTTCATCAGGACCATTGACAACACTGACAGAAGAGAGACTATCAAAGCTGAAGGAAATCCAAAAGCGGAGACTTTCTGAGCCAGTAGATTCTCCTCATCGGATGTCGTATGTCTGTTTACAAATTCCAGATACAGTCGAGGAAAACCATGGATATCATCGACAATGTTACAAACGGTTCACATCTAATCTAGAAAGACTTTCATCCTCATCGACCTCATCATCATTAACAGAAACTGATGTTTGTCGTCCACGTCCACCAAGATGCCCTTCTGATGGAAGTGAGAAATTCATTTTTAACCCAGACTGCATTTTCTGCCACAAGACCGGCAAAAAAAAAAAAAAAAAAAAAAAGGTTAAACATGGAGGCAGCTGGACAACTGAACCAACATCACGATTTGAATATGATGGAGGTGCAACCGTTCTCAAAGTTGCAGAGGAACGAAAAGATTTTGAGATGCTGCGAAGGATCAAGGGTTATGACCTTTATGCCTGTGAGGCTCAATACCACAGGAGTTGCAGAGCTAAGTACACAAGAGACCCGTCGTCGTGGCGCAGCAGTGACCCTGAAGCTCTGTCTCAGCAGGCCATGATGGAGGAAGCACACCGCAATGCATTTGCCAGTACTTGTGCCTTTGTTGAAGCAAATGTTATCCACAATAACACTGTTGTCAAGCTAGATTTCTTGAAGGACATTTATGTCCAAGAATTAGCTCAAACCCAGTTTGGAAACACTCAGTACAGATCTGAGAAACTAAAAGCAAAACTTGTTGTGCATTATGGGGACAAACTATCATTTGAGCCAATCCAATCCCAATCTGGCCGGTTTGGTTCTTACCTTGTTTTCAACACTGACATTAAAGTAGGAGAGGCTGTGAAGCAGGCGTATATCCTTGGTACATCTGACAAAACAAAATATGTGGCCTCGAATTTGAGGTATGATATTCAAAAAAGCCTTTCAATGTGCCGAACCGCTGAAATGGCCACCAACAGCTCGATATCTGGAGGGAATAAATCTTAACATCCCTGAGGAATTAATGAAGTTCCTGTACTTCCTCATAGCTGGCAAACAAATGTAGGAAGATGGCACCAAAGTCGTGCTGTCACAAATGGCCAGTAGAAATTGCCAAAACACATACTTCTGTGTATGACACTGCGACATTTGTTCAGAAGTGCAGAACTTACCAACCTCATAAACAAGTTTGGCCATTCAGAAAACTACAGCTTCTCTCTAGAGCTTGAAAGTGCATTGGCCAAGGTTCTTCAGGAATCATCAAAGATCCTCCCTCTTCGCATCATGAAAAAAAAACTCTCTTCCAGCCATATTCCGTTCAGATTTTGATAACTTCGATCAAAATACCGCATCAGGATCAGTGCATACCAGTCATGGAATCATGCTGCAAGAAGTAGGACCACTACTAGAGACACTTGAATTGGAAGATGTAAGGGACATTGAAACAGGGGACATGGATACCACTTTAATCACAGAGCGAAGTAAGAGCAGGTCTGTCAAATTAGAATACTCACAAAGTCTGTCTGAATGCTATGTCACACAAAAGCAGAGCCCATCCTACACAGTTAAAACTTGGACCTGTGCTGAGGGTGAAATCTCAAACCATACTGCTCGTACCAAAGATATGTTATGGGTCCTGGTACGTCTGCACAGCTCAAAGACAGAACAACAGTTGCCTGGATGGGCTGGTTTCATTTCTGTCACTGGTGAGAAACCGAAGAAGAAAACCACAATAGACTACTATCCAGTAATAAACTGTCCCATAACAGAGTATAGGGCAGTTAAAGAGTGCCTCAAGATGTCAGAGGAAGCAACAAAAGAAGAAGGTCAGAGATATACCATCACCGCTTTCGATCTTGGGGTGTGCATGAAAGCCTATTCACTCATATGGAAATACCCCGAAGTCTACAAAGACCACATCATAATGGTAGGATCATTCCACGTGGTGTGTGCATTTTTCAAGATGATTGGGAAGAAGATGGCGAGTAGCGGGCTCTCAGATGTTCTCATAGAAGAAATGACTTATGATGATGAGATGGAACTAAGTGACATAGATGAATATGTCATGTCAAGTGACAGTGATGATGACAGTTATTAAGTTTGTTGGATTGTCCAGGCTTCAAGAGAATCATGTTTCGTGCACTATGATTTTTATGATGCTGCCAATGCTTTATAAATGTTCTAATTGTCTCAACTTAAATGAGAATGTACTAGTTTCTAGCTGTTTGAAAATTATTGGAAAAATGATAACGTTTTCTCTTGTCTTTTTGTATGTGATTTCCATATGATTCTGTAAGGTTAAAGAAAGAAATCCAAATTTGTACTTGAAATTAATTATTTTCAAAATTTGGGAATAAGGTAAACGTGATAGAGTGGTCTAAAATGTATTATTGGATTGCTGGTACTCGAAAACATAAGTAAAGACACCGAAACCATGTCTCTATATGTCATAGAAGGAAAGTTATAAGAGAAAACGTGATTTTTTTTTTTAGTTACGCCGGCGGCCATTTTGAAAATGGCCACTAATGGGTAGTTGATCCCAAAATATTGCTGTGGACATCATATATTGTTGTTTCATAAGGTCCTAGGGACTTAAAAAAAAATCCTATACTGTTATGGGGGGGGTGCACGGTGGACCCTCCTGGCCCATGGACTATATTCTTTGGCTCTGCTGAGCACATTTTTTCTGTGTACCAGGGGGCTTGTCCCCCCACCCTGACACGCAGGATGGAGTCCTCAACTCTATCCCTGCAAACTAGGAAAACCTCTCCTGACGACCCTAATATCGACCCGGACAAGGCTAGACACGTATTTCTCCATTCCGACCAAACCCGCTTAGCTGACCTCAACCCTTTCATGCTTAAGAAATGTTTATCTCAATTCACTGATGATATAAATCAAGTGAAAAAAAAACAACTCAGAAGCGGAGACCTCCAAATCACCACCAACTCTGGGAAAGCTACACGCGACCTGCTCAAGGCCAGGAAGTTTCATTCCTTCGATGTTGTTGGATCCCTCCCTAGGTCACTCAACTCCTGCAGAGGAGTAATCCACTGCAGAGATTTGATGACCATGGACGAATGTGACATCCTCGACGAGATGAAATCTGAAGGTATTCTGGAAGTTAAATTCATTACGCGACTGGACCGGGAAAAGAACGTGCGAGTGAACACGCCCCTCCTAATCCTCACATTCAATTCAACAACCCTCCCTAACCACGTCAAAATTAGGTACATTCATGTCCCAACCCGACCATATGTCCCTAACCCTTTGCGCTGCAACAAATTCTTCAAATATGGTCACCTTGCCAAATTCTACAGCAAGCAAACAGTCATATGCGGTAAGCGTGCAGGCTAACATCCTACGGATGCTTGCTCTGCTAATGTGTTTCAATGCGTTAACTGCCCCTCCAATAACAACCATGCATCCACCTCCCGAGACTGTCCCACTTTCAAAGTAGAAAAAGAAATCTGTACAGAAAAAGCAACTTGTGGCATATTCTTCTACGAAGCAAGGAAGCCTGTGATGGAAAGACTAGTTACCCCAACTAATACCTCCGGAGCAACTTCCTATGCTTCGGCTATGAAAAAGAAGAAGAAAAAAAAAAAAAAAAAAAAAAAAAAAAAAAGCATATATATATATATATATATATATATATATATATATATATATATATATATATATAGAACCATTGAAACACTAACCGAGAACAAGCACTCCAACAAGGACAAAGAACATCGCCAAACTAGCAAGCAAACAGACTCGCACCTTCCTTCCCCGGCCATCCCAGAGCTTCCTAAACGTGTGCTTACACGTACGGAAAAGGATGTCCACATGGAGACCTCCGGTTCCCAAAAACGATTTTTAAGTCCTATTTCTAGCCCAGAACGAAAATCCGGGGCTAAACACACCTCTCCCACTAAGGCTAAGAAAGGAAGAAACAGAAGCAGATAGATAAACAAATTAAAAACAAAATAAAAGCAAACAAAAAATAGATAAATAAATAAATAAAAATGAAAATAATCCAGTGGAATTGCCGAGGTGTTAGAAGTAAATTAAATGACCTAGTAATTTTTAACTCACTAAACAACCCCTCAGTCATATGTCTACAAGAAACGCTCCTTAAGCCCAGTGTCGAGCTCAAACTTAAGAACTTTACCACCTATAGGAAGGACAGGTTGGCGCCTGGAGGGGAGGTCGCAGTTGCAGTCAGCGACTGCCTTCCCCAAGTGGAATTACCACTAACCACCACCTTGGAAGCAGTCACTATCAAAACCAAGCTGCACAATAAACTCGTGACCATCTGCTTCCTTTACCTACCTCCCGACCCTCGTTTCCCACCAGAGGAAGTAAACGAGTTGATAAGAGAACAACTGCCCCACCACAAAATATCAAATTTAACTATTTCAATTTTGAATTCAGCATATAAGCATATACCAAAAACCTCGGTATTTCACAAGCATAGAGTTCCTTGGTGGACATCAGACTGCAGAGAAGCACTTTGCAAGCGGAATAGGGCTTACCGTACTTTTAAAAATAATCCAATTGCACCCAACTTCATTACTTTTAAAAAAGCGCAAGCAGAGGCCCGTAAAACAAT